>NC_137822.1:2485736-2735736 GCF_963921795.1 Nannobrachium achirus
AGGAACGGCGCCCCTAACACCCTCATACGGTACCTCTCCAACTATTCTTCCAAAGTGAGTGACACCCAAAGTACTACCAGAGGGAGCGACCACGATCTAGAACCAACATAACACCAGTGACTGTGGTCAAAGTTTGCCTGAAAGAAACATTTATGGGGAGAGTTAAATGTAATTTTCCCATCTCCTTTGTTGCAACTGTCAGGTCGCAGTTACTATCAAAACCTTCACTGGCTGTCTGTCCGTCAGTCAGTCAGGCTGTCCGTCACGGCACACTTTTCCCCAACCCATATCTCCGCCACCGTTGCCCCAATCCATGCCAACCTTTGCACACACACTCCTTGGCTGCCAAACCACAACCGCTACCCTCATTTCTCACATGGCCGTCTTCTAGCGCCACCATGAGGCCGATTCTTGCAAGACACATTTTTGGACACTGCTCCTACAGATTTTGCCCTAAAATCACGCAAAGTGGTACACAGGATCTCTACAGTCATGTCATCAAAATGCATCTGTCCCATCTAGCGCCACCATTTGGATAATTTTTGAAAAACACATTTTTGGACACTGCTCCTACAAATTTTGCCCTAAAATCACGCAAAGCGGTACACAGTATCTCTACAGTCATGTCATCAACATGGATCTGTCCCATTTCCCATATTCCCTCCTGATTGGTTACCATTGCCTTCTAAAGTTTGACTATGCGACCTGACGGTCGCGTATCTCCAATCAATCTTCTTTTCAGTGTGTGTGAGGTAAGAGAGGCTCCAAGCATGAGCCCTGTCATCGTGTCAGTGTTTGGGATCATAGGTATTATTATCACTTTACACTAGGGTTGGGATCCCTCAGGATTTGAACAATTCCGGTTCCTTAACACATGGGCGGCCAAGGTTTATAACATTTATAGCTGTTGCTGGTGCCACCATTGACTTACGTTATGTTTTGATGAGCCCCGCAAGCTTCGTGCGTGTGCACGTGCGTGTCCAGAGAAGATTGAGGAGGTACTCCATTTGTTTACAAACGCTCGCGAAACTCGCGGTAAAAAAATCGCGGTAAATTCGCGGTAAAGTGTCGCCGTGAAAACAATCAGCTCTCTGCCTCCATGGGGCTGTTTTTACCTCATTCTCAGATAAAGCCGTTCTTATGTTTCAAAGTAGAATCTAAAGCCATGTAAAATCCTTCCGTGTGGGGAGAGACAGGGGGCTTCCTGCCCTGGCTGGGTGACGTAATGGATTCAGGGCATGCAAAGGGAAGCTGCGGTCTCGAAAAGTTAACTATTTGTTGACTCGTCCCTCGACGATATAACTTCCTGTGGCAGGGTGACATCTAGTGGCCATAACTCGTCCCTGAACGCGTTTGGCTCCCCAAGTGTTAAGGATTCTCTCTTAACGGTACGATTCCTTAACGCTTCCTTTATTTCCTATATCAGGGGTCTTCAACCTTTTCAGGCCAAGGACCCCTTAGTTGGGAGAGAGATGAAGCAGGGACCCCCACAACCTGCTATTTTTGGCTAAAGTTCTCAGGGAATAAAAGTTTCTATCACACAAAGATTTGGAGAACCTCCAGTAGTAACTCTGAGGAGCCCCTAGGGGTCCCGGACCCCCTGTTGAAGACCCTTGTCCTATAACATTTTTGGCCTTCATTACAGGTTTTAATGATCGAACTGCTGGCGAACTGCTCTTCAGCTTCTTCTCTGGAGTATGAATGAGCCTTTACAGGTCTGTAACTCTGAGAACGTACACATGGAACCGTTTGTACACTCTCAGAGATATGGTGGTCCCTTGAAATTAAAACGGATGAGAGCCACTGGCATTGCAATACAGTGGTTCACAAACCTTTCAGGTCGAGATCCCGAAAGAGATTAGACGTTTGCCTGGGACCCAAACTAATGAAAATAGCAGATTTACAAGCACAAAACGTGGCACTTCCTACATTTTTTAAAGATTTTTTTTGGGGGGGCTTTTATGCATTTATTAATAGGACAGTAGACAGGAAATAGGGGGAGAGATGGGGAGTGACACGCGGCAAAGGTCGTCCGGATCGGGAATCGAACTGGCGACGCCGCCAGGCATCCATGTCTATGTGGCAATGCCTAAGTGTTATGCGCCTGGACCAGTAGGCCAGCGGGCGCCCCTGGCACTTCCTAGATTTAATTTAGCGTGATTGTTTTTTGATCACGATAAACGATAATATCGCTTATCGTCCCATCCCTAGTATACACACACATATATGTTTGATATCTGCTGCTATGATTGGCTCTTGCACAAGAGACGGTGAGTCTACATCTGCAGATGCAGACAAGTGTTGTCTCTTCTTGCACAAACAGAATGTGGTATTCAAAGTGATTTCAAAGGTTTGTCCCAAGCTAACCTTTCCTATGTTGATGTCTCTCTCTCTCTCTAGGTCGTCCACAGACGAGTACTCCATCGTCGCTTTCAGTCATCCCGGTTCTCCATACATCTGGCCAGCTCGTTGGTGCTTTACGCTCCAGCGTCTTTCTTGACTACATGCACATATGTTAGTGTGGGACGTCCTTGTGACCGGTGCCCATGTGTTGGTTCCCACAGAACCAGTCTGCTGGCTGGCAGCTCCTGGTGTCTTTGGCAGTGTCCTACTAGTCTCATTCTCATGGCTGCTACAGATTCTCGCTGCTCTCTCGCTGATGTTGAGCACTACACGTAACATTCTGGTGTAGCACCCGTCTAGAGACTTCTGCAGAGTTGGCTTCAGGGTCCAGCATTCACTGCCATATAGGAGAACAGACTCTACCGTCCGTCGCACAGAAGAAGCTGAGTTTGATTTGTCGGGGGAGATTGGAGTTCCATACACTGGTCATGCCGTTTAGGGCCCTCCATGCAAGTGCATTCCTCACTTTAAGATCCTTCTTTCTTTGGATGTGTAGGCTAACTCTTTTGCACAATTATGGTTTTGTAAGACAGATGTCTCTCCATTGCAATGTGACACAGCTCTGTTTACACATTATCTGTATTCCCTTTTAATTGTATACATTATTTTGTTTTGGTTGAGCCCCTTTGAATTGAAATTGAGTCCTATTTGTGTCCAGTTATGTGACTTTGTTTCTTTCTCTATTCTCTATTTTTATTCAGGTATTTATTCATACGGTTTTAAATGCAAAACATGGACAGTGTGTAAAAAAAGAATCACACCGGTGTGAAGTGAGCGGTGAAGATTGATGGCTTGATATCCAGTGACATCAGTAGTTATAACCCCATGGGGAAACCCTGTGAAAGCTTCCGTTGCATTGGAGCGGTTAGCATCTGCAGTTTTTTGGCAAATGTAATTCCGCCACAGGATAATGAATGTTGGGGATATTTTGATTATCGCGATAATATCTCTATCTTACACCTGCAAAACGTGTGGTTTCATGGACCACCTCCAGGTGGTCCATGAATGGAAGATCAGATGCATAATAAAAGTTACTGATTGCAGCTTTAGGTTTGGGTCACAGAGATAAGGTAGAATCTCACTCTCCTGTGTCCACAGAGGAGGCGAGGAGATGACGGCCATTAAGCACCATGTACACACAGCGCAGTGGGTTCGTTTCCCGGTCAGGGAACCAATGCACCAGCTCAGTGGCCTTGTGGTGAAGATATGTCCATTCTGACACTGGGAGGTCTGGGTTCAATACCCTGGTCGGGTCTAGAGGTGGAAAAGGTACTCACACGTTTTACTGAAAGAGGTGCTGCCTTAGTTTTGTACTTTTTCTGTTTTGTATGTGTCTATGGAGTTAACATTGCTCTAATAGACCCCTAGGTGTGGTTATAATATGCAAATATGTCTTCCCTGTGTATATTTGGTTATTTCCTGAGAGCTGAAAGCCTCTGAATCAAAAGGCCCAACTGAAATACACTGTTATAATGACGTCATAATATCATACCCTCGCCTTTTTACCACACAACAACACTGTGGGTGTGGCTAACTTCAGCTGGGTCACCAGTCACCTGACAACCAGGTATACTTAATGAACAGGTGGGTCAGGTCACATGTACTGTATATACACCGCTTTGCATGATTTTAGAGTAAAATCTGTAGGAGCAGTGTCCAAAAATGTGTTTTAAAAAATCAGCCTGATGGTGGCGCTAAATTGGACAGATCCATGTTGATGACAGGACTCTAGACATACTGTGTGCCGCTTTGTGTGATTTTAGGGCAAGAGCTGTAGGAGCAGTGTCCAAAATGTGTTTCGCAAGAATCGGCCTCATGGTGGCGCTAGAAGAGGGCCATATGAGAAATGAGGGGTGGAGGTTGTGGATTGGCAGCCAAGGAGTGTGTGTGTGCAAAGTTTGGCATGGATAGGAGCAACGGTGGCGGAGACATGAGTAGGGGAACAGTGTGACGTGTGACGTGACTGACAGACAGACTGAAAGACAGACTGACAGACAGACTGACAGACTGACAGCCGGTGGAGGTTTTGATAGTAACTGCGACATGACGGTCGCAGCAAGACGCATTAAGCTGGTATAAAAGGACTGTGTCGTTTCTTGTTTTCCCCACTCACCACTGACGTTGAGGCTGACCGTGCCCTGGGTGTCCTCCATGCCGTGCATGACCTCGCAGCGGTAGAAGCCGGCGTCGCTGGCCCTCAGGCCCACCAGCAGCAGCGAGGCGTCGCCCGCCGCCGCCGGCTGGCCGGGGACGGACACTCGGCCCCGGTAGCCCGCCCCCACCTTGACCACCCCGCCCTGGGAGACCAGCACCGTGAACTCCCCGGAGCCCTCCAGCCGCGTCCACTTGATCCTCAGCTGGTCCTCCTCGGGGCTCGGGGTGCTGCCGGACGGGTGTGTGGTGGTGGCCCTGGTGGCAGGAGGTGGATAAAAAGTGCTCAGATGTTTTACTTCGTTCAAAGTATCGATACAGCGATGTGGATATCGTCGTTGTCGGGTGGAAACCTTGTATGTCCAAAACGGTTCGTTTTGCATTTATCATTTTAATTTTTTTTTAAATAGTGAAAATAGCCGATCTACAAGCACACACGCACACAACGCCTCGCAGTGCGAGGCGTTGTGTGCTTGTAGATGTACTATTTTCACTAGTTTTGTGCGACAGTCTTGTATGATGACTTACTTTACAAAAAAAAAATACAAATTTAAACTTGGAGATACAAGGTTTCTGCCCGACAGTGACGATATGCTCTGTTAGAAGTAAAAAGTCAAAATATACTTGAGTAAAAGTACTAAAGTATTGGTATCGAAATGTACTTAAAGCACCAAAAGCAGAGAGTATGCAGAATGTCCTTTTCTACAAGTTTTCAAATGTATGAAGTGTATCAAAATCTTTTGAAAATAGCAGATCTACAAGCTCACAATGCGTCTCATCGTGACACATTGTAGTGGAGTAAACATACATTATGTGGATCCGAAATGTAGTGGAGTAGAAGTAAAAGTATTGGAAATTGGAAATACTCAAGTAAAGTACAAATACCTCAAAATTGGACATCAAAAATCTCCATTGACTGCTAAGTAAAATTTTGCAGGAAAACGCCCATTTCTCTGTTTCCTGATCCTGCCTGCCGTCAGTTAGCATTATAAACAATGAACTAACTAGTTAGCTTGTATCTCTTTAATCGTATGATGAATTCGAGTGTGGTCTTTTGTCATCGGCCATGAACCGCGGCGTGCACGCTGCGCACCATCATCGTGCACGATGGACACGCCGCGACCAAGGTAAGAAAAACATAAAAGAGCGTGGCAGGGAAACTACCAAAGTCGAAGTTTAACCACATGAACCCCATATGGGTATCCGGAGTCCCTCAGGGCTCAATGCTAGCGTCTTTTCTGTTTTCTGTCATTGTGGGGAAAGCTTCCAATGACAATAGCAGACCGACAAGCTCACACTGCGACGCAGCGCGTCGCAGTGTGAGCTTGTCGGTCTGCTATTGTCATTGGAAGCTTTCCCCACAATACCAATGCTGGAGTTTAAAGCTGTACTGTGGAAGCTGCTCAACTAATGGTCAGTAGCGGTATTGCTTTTTTCGGCCGGAGTCACCGCGGACCACCGGAACGGGGGTCCACGGACCACCGCGGCCGCCATGAGCACCTCCGCCTCGCCGATACGCATCCGTAGAGCCGTCTCCCGTCATTTTTAGACCAGGATTGAGGGAGTAGCAAGCAAGATTCCTTCACCAATGTAAACACAGTTGCTGAGGGAAGCTACTTCCTTTAGAGACAGCAAGACTCGCTGTGATTGGCCGGTGGTGTATGATCTGCGCTGTGATTGGCCGGTAGTGTATCATGTGGGAGATGACATCATTTTGCCGGGAAATTCTCCCCCCCTCACAACTCATAGAAAACATATAAAGAGAAGGCTTCAGAAGCTGAAAATAACAGAGTGGGTGTTCTAAAACTTTAGCGATTTAACAGTTAGGACAATTTTAAGATTTGTTTTATAAAAAAAGTTACATGGTATAACTTTAAGTGGTTAATGGTGGTATTAAATGAGTTGTTAAGTACAAAATACTTAAATAAATGTGCTTAATTACTTTGCGGAGTGCTGGGTGTGGGTTGAGGGAGCTGCGGCGGGTGAGGTGATGATGGAGAAGTGACAGGGCAGCCTCACGCTGCCGGCCAGCGAGCCGCTGGCTGACCGGCTCCTCTCCATGGCTCCGTGGTTCTGTGGCGACGCTGGAAGAACAGCAGAGCAGACCAATGAGCAGGGGTGTCCCACCACATTCTGGGCCCTGGGTACAAGGATTCACTGTGGGCCCCCCATGAATGTTCTTCATAGGGGGAAGGGGTTTAACCCACTTCGCATTATTACGCGTTATTTTGTGCTTTAACTATTGAAAAATAGCAGGTGCTGCGAGCTTGTAGATCTGCTATTTTTTTTAAATCGTGAACATTTGTGCGAGCGTTTGAATATTTAAAATCCCGCCTTCTAAGGTTTTATGAAAAACCTATGTTTCTATGTCAGTGGTGCTCAAACTTTTTCATGCGAAGGACCCCCGAAATGATATGTATTTGGCCACGGACCCCCATCTCAAAATATTTAGTTCCAGGGACCCCCCAGAAGCAAAATTTGAGTTACAAATATTTGCTTAAAAAAATACATATATTCAAAGATTTTCATGACTTTTCAAAAATAGCAGATCTACAAGCTCGCAGCGCGGCACTCGGTGCCGCGCTGTGAGCTTGTATATCTGCTATTTTTCAATAGCTAAAGTATAGCCCCTCCACCTTGGGCCCTAGTTACTCAGTCCCACTCCCCCCCCCCCCCCCCCCCCCCTTGTGACGCCCCTGCCAATGAGTTCATGCTGTAGTGTACTCTGTCGCGACATTTATCACGTTGTCATTCAGATAGCATGCTAGTTAGACAGATTCCAGGTTTGTTTGTTGATCTGGCATTCTATAGTTTCTATGGTTTCAATGTGTTTTCTATACTGACTTTGATAAGGTGAGAGAAGGACCAACACTTAAACACATGGTGCTGAATTATATTAAAGGACAACTTTGTTTTTTTTTACAACAAGGGTTCATATTTTAGATTGTAATTAGAGAAAAGAAAAGATGAGTGTTAAAATGTTTTCATTTAATGCTTTCTATTGTTTTAGCAATTTTAGTATTTTGATTTCAGTGGGTGGGGGCATGCGTACAAGTGGCTAAATATCTGAGTCTTTTTAGACACAATAAGCCGGCAAATTCTCTGTTACTATTTACACCAGCCCACATAAGTCACATCTGCCCATGGCCATGAATGATTGCAGTGCATCTTGGGAATGGGCTTATTGTGTCTAAAAAGCCGCTTGCATGCATGCCCCTAACCTGGGGGCATGCATGCAAATTAAAATCGTTAAAATCAATAGAAAGAAGTAAATTAAAACATTTTAACTGTCATCTTTTCTTTTCTCTAATGACTATCTAAATAAAATATGAGCCCTTGTTGTAAACAAACAAAGTTGTCCTTTAAAACTGAAAATGTGGTGGTAAATTAGGTTTCAATGAAAATATTTTAGGCAGACAACTCCTGGATTAATTTAGAATATATATGTATTTAGCATTTTCTGAGCAATTACTGAGCATGATATGAAGCATAGTTTGGCGTCAGGACTCTGTCTCTATTCATTCCCTGTAAGCATAAACATTTTAGATAAGTTACATAGCAAATAGATAAGTTATATACCAAATAGAATTCAGGCTTTTGCAAATCCCGCCCCATTCTGCCCTGTTACTATGATGGGACATTAACCCTGGGCAGATTGTTTTTATAGTGGCAGTGAATGGGATTTTTTTTTTCATAGCCTCATTATTGCAATTTAAAGTACCAAAGGAAAAACATCTAGGTGATATTAATAAAAAAGGGAAGACAAAGGTACAGTAGTTACATTGCAAAACTGGGGGTTTCCCCGAAAATATATGTTTTAATTTGTTTAATCCCAGTGGGACAGAATCACTATTGCAGATTCTTTTATAGTGGAACTGGATGGGATTTTTTTTTCCTTCATAGCCTCATTACAGCTATATAAAGTACCAAAAAAAACACATCTACGTGATATTAATAAAAAGGGAAGAAAAAGGTACAGTAATTACATAGCAAAACAGTAATTTTCCCCCGAAAATATATGTTTTAATTAGTTTAATCCTCTGGATCAGAGAGAGAATAGAAATCGCGCATTGCATCTTGGGTAGGAAGAGGAGAACTATAATCTGTTCTCCTCACATAATAGGCTGGCTTTTCGTAATTCTGCCCATTTAAAATATATGTACCCAAACGTAACAAGTTAGACCATTGATAAGGTCCATGTGAACTAGTCTGTTGAAGCTTATTCATTACAATGATCGCAAACGCTATGGTCGCGAGCGGCCTGGCCGTGCTCCGCAGTGCGGACAGCCGGTGAAAGACGGCTCCCACTTTCTCCGACTGCAGAACTCCACCCCCGCTTGCAAAAAGTGAATGTATTTTTCTGGTTGGCCAGTCAGGGAGTCTCAGGGACCAATCAGAAGGCTGACAAACGGTGAATTACAGGGAATGAATTAAGACCCCCAAAGGGGATCTAGAAACAGAGCCTACAGGTGGATGCTGGTGGGATTGCAAAACATCAGCAACAGTAGAGAGCAAGCAGAGCATTAGCAGGGCCCTGGGTGCAAGGATTCACTGCGGGACCCCCATTGGGCCCTGGGTACAAGGATTCACTGCGGGCCCCCCATTGGGCCCTGGGTACAAGGATTCACTGCGGGCCCCCCATTGGGAACACATTATTTTGTGCTTTAACTATTGAAAAATAGCATCATGAAAATGTCGTTGAGGTTGAGGTTTTTTGAACTAGACCAGGTCAACCTGGTTGTGCCAGACCCCCTGTCTGTCATCATCCTTTTGTAGGCATGTCATCATCATGTCATCATCATATATACCCTTTATATAGAAAACCCGGACAGACAGACCGACATTTGCTTATGTAGGCCTACCCATTTCATGGGTCTGGCAAAAACCAGTTTGTTTCTATATAAGTGGTGCTCAAACCATTTCATGTGAAGGACCCCCAAAATGATATGTACTTGGCATGGACCCCCATCTCAAAATATTTAGTTCCAGGTACCCCACAGCAAAATTTTAGTTACAAATGTTCGCTTAGAGAAATACATGTATTCAAATATTTGCACACATTTTCACGAATTAGCAGATCTAAAAATAGCAGATCTACGTGCTGTGAGCTTGTATATCTGCTATTTTTCAATAGGCCTAGTTAAAGCATAAAATAACTAAGGCCCCTCCACCTTGGGCCCTGGTAACTCAGTCCCACTCCTCCTCCCCCCCCCCCCCCCCCCCCCTTGTGACGCCCCTGAGGTGCCCTCAGAAGAGGTGAAGAGGTAGGCAGAGGGATTTAAATACCCGCCCTGATCAGGTGAAGAGATCATGACTGATGACCTGATCAGGGAGGCACACCCCCTGAGTTGTCCGCATGAACTAGCTACGCAAGCTTAGGGATGGGACGATATGAAAATGTCATATTGCGATTTACGATATTATCGCGATATTCAAAATCCAATATCCTGGGCGGAACGTTTGCCAAAAAATAGCAGATCTACAAGCTCACAACGCGTCTTGTAGACCGGCTGTTTTTGGGCAAAGATATTTGATAGAGTGAAGAAAAAGACTGTATCAAGTACATATATTACAAGTGAGTGTTTTTTATCACGATAAACGATAATATCGCGTATCGTCCCATCCCTGTGCAAGCTGCGCCTCATAATACTTCCAAAATCCACTTTAATGCGTTATCAACTTTTAAATTATAGACTATTAATTTATATCTTGCCAGTTGTCTTATCACCACTTCACTGGTGTGATGAATTTGATTACTCAAGGGAGACTGTTTCACAATTATAAACTATAAAACCGTTATCTTTGGAATTGAGTTAATTTATTTTGCCTTTGCTTCCTTTTATCATTAAACCAATCATGATCAATTAGCTGGTATAGGGATGTGAGGCTTGTTTTAATTACGTTAGTCTATAGGTGGTGCTGGGTAATCTGCAAATTAACTAAGACTGTCAAATTATTGTAGTGGAGTAAAAAACGGAATAATTAATTTCCAATGAAATGTAATGGAGTCAGTAATAAGCATGCAATGCTACAACTTCTAAATGGTACTGTACAGTACTTTAAATGCACTATTGTGTTTGTGGTGTTGATTAGAACAGTGGTTCTCAAAGTGGGGTCCGGGGACCCCCAGGGGTCCATGGGGGTGTTCCAGGGGGTCCCCAGCAAAATGTGTTAATACAGCATCACAGTCATTGTAACCATGTTATCCATAATGTTATTTCAAAAAAGGTTTGTACACCTGCTATTGTGAAAATATTTGAAAATGTTTAAAGAATGTTGTCTTTTTTTTTTTACATAAATCTTCTCTTCTGGTGGTCCCTGTCAAAACATTTTCAGATGGGGGTCCGTGGACAAATGCATATCAATTTTGGGGTCCTTGCATGGAAATGTTTGAGAACCACTGCATATAGTGTTATTGTGTGTGCATTGGCTTATGTACAGCATTGGTTCTCAAAGTGGGGTCCGGGGACCTGCAGGAGTACTCCATGGTGTCCCCATGCAGCAAAATGATACTTAGGGACCAAATGGACCCCTATTGGTCTCAGAGTGTACAAATGGAGCCAAACAAACCCTAAAGGCCTAACTGGTCCATTTGTACACTCTCTGAGTTAAATTAACATTGATTTTTACACAGAAAAAGGGGTCTCAGAGATAGAAATGCCATTGGGTGTAAATTGAAATGGTTTGCCGTAAACATCTTCTTTTATATAACCCTGGCATATATCTTTTCAAATAGAGGTCCAGACTCCAGGCTATAATATTTGTCAATTTGGGGTCCTTTCATAGACTGTAAAATATAGGGTCCTAACATGAAAAGTTTTGAGACACTGGCCTATATGACAAATAGGCCCACAGACATTAAGGTTTCCAGGTAGAGGTAGCCATAATGAATTGAGAAACATATGAGACAGAGTTATTACAGACATATAGAGTATAGACAGTAGAAAGTGAAGAGGACTTACATTGTTGAGCTGAGGTCGTGCACACAGCACACAGCACCCACAGCAGGTGTCTAATGAAGAGATTCATTCCAAGGCAACCTGGAAAGCTGAAGCATATCAACTGTTAATGACCTATCAAATAATAGAACTTACACAAAAATATAACTTCAATGCAGCCTATTAGCCCATATGACGACGTTAATGCGTTGTCGTGTGACAGTGACAGTGAGTCATGTTTTATACATAAGCCTATGGCTTATAATACCATTATTCTTCTGTATATCCTATTCCTAGTTCGTCAACGTAGGACGGCAGCCCGTCCCGAGGCAGCTCTCAGTCTGTGAGCTTGTAGATCAGCTATGTATTTTCGAGAGGCTGTAGGTCAGTGCGTGGTTCCCAAACTTTTTCCCAGACGTTTGACCAGGACCCAAACTAGTGAAAATAGCAGATCTACAGCAGCTGAAGATGTGTTTGTTTGTTTGTTTGTTTGTTTGAAAATGTATTTTATTTTATATTAATAATAAAAAAAAAAGAATAGGCCTACATTTCCAAAGATTTTACAGCTTTTGAAATATAACATTTAGGCTATTTATTTTTTTAGGAAAAGAAATTTGGATTTTTACGCCGGTGACCCATCGACATTGGTCCGTGACACACGGGTGGATCGCGAGTCGCGACCCACTGTTTGGGAAACAGTGCTGCAATGCAAGCTACCGTCCAGATCACGCCAAGCTTCACGGAACGAAAACGGTCACCTGACCGAACACAGCATCAACCAAACATGCACGAGCCTTTAAGTAGACCATAAAGACCTATTTTTACATGCATTGCAACGTTTCAATTTGCCCGAACTACATTAATGTGCAACCAACACCGCAGACTGAGAGAGAGAGAGAGAGAGAGAGAGAGAGAGAGAGAGAGAGAGAGAGAGAGAGCTTTTGTTTTGTCATAAACGGTAAAATTATACTAGACAAGAGGGACAAAAATGATGTCACCTCCTCAGCAATACCTTGCAGATCGTATTACGTCCAGAATCCAGACGGTGTGTGTAAATGAAGTCCAGTTATGAGAGTCCTGTCCTGTTAGGTAGGTGTCAGGTCCGGTCAGAACACGGTGCTTGTTCCCTCACTCCCACTCCTGCTCACATCAACTCTCCACTTCAATCTGCAGCCCCGGCTGCAAGTTCAAATCCATTTCACACCCACTGTTATCCGTCATTGGGAAGAGGAGGGACTCGCAACTCTAGCTCTCTCTCTCTCTCTCTCTCTCCCCAGCTTTCTCTCTCTCTCTCTCTCTCTCTAGCTTCCTGTCTCTCTTTCTCTCTCTAGCATTCTGTCTCTCTCTCTAGCTTTCTGTCTCCCCCTCTCTCTCTCTCTCTGGCTCTAGCTTTCTTCCAGTCTCTTGCTGGGCATCTCATTCTGCACCTGGCACGTGCACACATAGACATCAAAGGGGGCTTGAGCCCCTGCCCTTTTATACATCTGTAAAAAGTGCTCTCCAGACCCGACCATGAATGCAGTTTTTACTATGGTGAAAGAAATGCAAATGCCCTCTTTCCATGCCTTAGCGGAAGGCAGCATTCAAGTCACAATTCATGCCTTGTCCAAACTCTCCTGAACTTGAATGCAGCATCTTATGTTGAAATAATTGCCCTCACTGTGTGGAAATCCATGCCTTCACGCCACATCTCCACTCCAGTACAGTTTAGTGTGGTATGATGAAGCACCGACAATAGCTGACCTGTGTCGCGCTGCGACGTGTTGTGAGCTTGGAGGTCAGCTATTTTCGATATTTCCACCAATAGAAATTTCAGCCCCCCCCCCCCCTGGGGCGCCTGGTGGCCTAGTGGACCAGGCGCATACCATATAGGCATTGCCATTTCGGCATCAATGCCTGTCGGCGTCGCCGGTTCGATTCTCGATCCGGCCGACCTTTGCCGCGTGTCACTCCCTGTCTCTCCCCCATTTCCTGTCAGTCTACTGTCCTATCCAATAAAGGCAGAAAAGCCCAAAAACAAATCTTTAAAAAATAAAAGACATTTCAGCCCCTGCCTCTCTAACATTCTCTGCACGTCCCTGCTCTCTCAGTCTCTCTCTCTCAATGGGCATACTCTTCCTCTCTCTTTCTGGGAGTCTCTCACACACATTATTGCAATATACTGGAACTATGAATGTATTGTTTAAATGCAAATTAATTGCGATGTCATTGTCTCTTTCTTCTAAGCATTGTCTCTCTCCCCACACACAAATGCGTGTAGAGTGACTATCCAGTAAAGTCAGTAAATTCCCATGGCTGCTGAACAAGCGCAGGCTGAGAAAATGCGGCACTTTGTCTTGTGTTCACATGTTTTTGTTATTTAGATTCGTCTCGCTCGATTACAGTTGTTGAGAATGTTGTGTGGATAGCGCGCTGTTTAGACAGATGCTAGGTTTCATGTTTACCTGGTGTAGGGTGTCTTTGAAGCACTGCTTTCCCTTTGCACTCCAGTGCAGTGGTTCTCAACCTGCGGGTCGGGACACCGAAGGGGGGTCCGCACAGGACTTTTGTGTGTGTGTGTTTGTGGGAGGGGTCCCAGATGACAGTGAAGTGTCAAAAAAGACCCTGAAAAGGTTGAGAACCACTGTTCTAGTGCACTTGTGTGACTATTTTTTATTTATTTTGTGTAGTTTGTTGAGTAAGGTTCATGTAATTTACCAATATCACACTGTAACGTCAATGAAAGAAGCAAAAGAGGAACAGGAACACACACATTTAAAAGTCCTCTTTTAATTATTTACATTACAGCACAGTGGGCCAGGGTTCCCCAATAGGCGGCCCGCGGGGGGCTACTGTCTGGCCCCCACCAACCACAGTAATAATGGTGGTATAAGCAACAACACTAGTATATCGTCGTTGTCGGGTGGAAACCTCGTATCTCCAAATTTGTACGTTCTTTCGCAAAGCACACAACGCCTCGCACCGCGAGGCGTTTTTGTGATCGTCTGTTTTCACTAGTTAAAATCATTTTTAAAATGATAAATTCAAAAAGAACGGTTTTGGACATACAAGATTTTCACCCGACAACAACAAAAACTGTCGCTGGAGTAGTGGGAACGCCACCGTCGCCCCCCGCAATGCTGTGGCCCTCGGCTTGGTACCCTAGACATAATTCGGCCCTTGAGGAAAACTAATTGGGGAACCCTGCAGTAGGCTATACAACATGATGGCACCATCCTACCTGTATGAAAGAGAGACAGAAGAAACCCTCTAAAATCTTGGATATCTTCTATTGGTAACCCCTCACACATTCAAATTACAACACTAGAAAATACACTCAAACTACATATTTAAAACATGACTATGAAATAAAAGCATTACATATAATAGTGTCTTATACAAAAAAAGAAATTGGGTTGACAACCAATCTATACAGTATCTAAATTCAATCTACTAAAACTCATGATCCATAGCTACGCTACGCAAGTCAACTCACTGAATCCAAGTCAATAACAAAATAATGATGACACTTTAACTGCTCACAAATGTCCTGTGACTGATAGCTCTCTGTTGAGGATTGGCGAACAGTGAAACGAAACTCAAGTTCAGAGGGGTAACGGCTGATTTGTGCTTGGCTGAAAATAACCGATTTACAAACTCCCATCGTGCTGCATTGCGACGCGTTGAGAGCTTATAAATCGTCTGTTTTCGGTGCGCGACCGGAGTATATACAGTATCTCTCAAGACAGATTCTGCTAACAGCAGAATATGACAGCACCACTGCCCTGAACATGTAGTGTTGTTGTTAGTAGGTATATGAACACAGAAGAACCCCGGGAGGAAGTGGACTAACAAAGGGGAGGAGCCAAACCAAGTTCCTGTCTCTACTCCAGGGGTCTTCAACGTTTTCAGGCCAAAGACCCCTTAGTTGAGAGAGAGATGAAGCGGGGACCTTCATAGATTCCATATAGTTTCATTGTTTGACAGCACAATCATCAGTGTATTTTGGATTCATGTCAATTTGTGTTTTCAGATATTTAACCACTTGAACTGTCAATACTTAATGAACTTTACCTTTCACTCTGTACTTAGTCTGCTCTTTTTCCCCCCTACACCAAAGCTCTTTGCTAAAAATAGTCGATCTACATGCTCACAACGCCTCGCGCTATTTTTGGCTACAGTTCTCAGAATATGGACATTAGGGTTCAAGTTGTTAATATAAAAAGGATTGGAAGATTTGGAGGACCCTCTGTTATAACTCTGAGTACCCCCTAGGGGCCCTGGACCCCCTGTTGAAGATCCCTGCTCTACACAAAAAAGGAGGTGGTGCCTCCAGAGGCAAAAAAATTTATAACAAAATAATGATGACACACTTTTCCTGTTCACAAAGGTTCTATACTGATCTCTCTCTGCAGGGCAGTGGTTTTCAACCCTTTTCATTTCAATGTCCTTTATTTGTTCAGCATTTGAGCCACGGACCACCGTTTGATGAGACTGAGCCTCTCAGACCCAAGACATAGAATATTCTGCTGTCGTTGGATACGATTTTGTCCATGATTTCATGCTGTATTGATGTGGTACCATAGGAGAGATAACAGGCAGAATGTAGAACAATTCTCCTACATTCTGTAATTGTGTAGACTTCTTCTCAATTATAGTGATACAGATGGTTAACAATAAAATGTAACTCTCGAGTGTAAAATGAAACCAAAGGGTCCATTTGGTTTCATTTTCATTTCTTTTTTCCCTGAGAGTTAAAGATCTACACACAGGGTTCCCCAATAGGCGGCCCGCGGGGGTCTACCGTCTGGCCCCCACCAACCCCAGTAATAATGGTGGTATAAGAGCAGCAACAACACTAGTATATCGTCATTGTTGGGTGGAAACCTCGTATCTCAAAATGTGTATGTTCTTTCACAAAGTAAAGCCCTGCTTCATCATACAAGGCCGTCGCACAATATTAGTGAAAACAGCCGATCTACAAGCACACAACGCCTCACACCGCGAGAAGAGTTTCACCCGACAACGACGATATCTGAACTGTCACTGGAGTAGCGGGAACGCCACCGTCGCCCCCTGCAATGTTGTGGCCCTCGGCTTGGTACCCTAGACATAATTCGGCCCTTGGGGAAAACTAATCGGGGAACCCTGCAGTATAAGGGTCCATTTGGTTACCAACCCTCCAACATTAAGCCACCTGGAACCTCTTCAAGGACCACTCGTGGTCCCCGGACCACTGGCTGAGAACCACTGCTGTAGGGGATTGGTGAACAGTGAAATGAAACTCAAGTTAAGAAAGGTACACGGCTGATTTGTGCATAAGCGAAAATGGTTGATTACTGAGTATACAGTAAATCAGTGGTTCTCAACCTGTGGGTCGGGACCGCCAGGGGGGTCCCGAAATTATTTGGGGGGGTCCCCAGATGATTAACTTAATGTGCAACATTGTTTTCTCACTCAACAGTAAACAAACCAACATAAAGTTTAAGTGAATAGAGGGTATATGCACATTTCCAAAGTGACAATTTAAGGACTTTTTAATACCTCTAAAATGACAAAATAAACATTGGCCAAATTGTCAAATATTAGAGGCAGAAATTGTGAAAATCTGTGAGCACGTACTACAGATCGTCTATTTTCACAATAGAACCGTGTTATACAAAATGTAATGCCTCAACACTTGCTCATCAGGGTGTTAAAACATGATTATTTGGGGGGTCGCGGGCCTGAAAAGGTTGAGAACCACTGCAGTAAAGGAGCATAATTAAGGGTGACTGTAGAGGAGTGAAGGAAGAGGAGCCGGTGTGTGTCAGAATTCATCAAACAGGTCCTCTGCACAGGGGACTGTTGCTGGCATGGGATGCTGCTGAGGGGCTTGCGGCTGATTGGCTGCCGCTGCGCTGCTGACAACCTGGGGGGAGCCCCTCCTGTTGGAGAAAGAGAGAGAGAGAGAGAGAGAGAGAGAGAGAGAGAGAGAGAGAGAGAGAGAGAGAGAGACAACACTGTTCAGTTTAATCCAGGGTCTGATTAACGCCAACATACTGACAACATACCCAGTGTGAGAGAGAGCGAGAGACAGTGTGAGAGAAGGGAGTGAGAGAACGAGACCGAAGGGGAGAGGGTGATAAAGAGATAGAGGGACAGAGAAGGAGAGGGCAGAGGCGTCAATTGGGTATGGCAAGGTGTCATACCTTGGCTACAGAGAAAAAAAAGAAGAAGAAAAAAGTACTTCTTAAAATGAATTCATCATGCCTGTTGCTTAGGTATGGCAACATGACTGGTGTCTTGCACACGCGAGCAAGACACCAGTCATGTTGCCATACCTTAGCTCAGTGGTTCTCAAAGTGGATTCCACAGACTTTGTGGGTTTCTTTATGAGGGTCTAAATTGACCCATGCAAATGTGTAACTCTTAACAGCATACAAATGGAACCAAATGGACCCGTTAGGGTCCATTTGGTTCCATTTATATACTGTCAGAGTTAAGGGGAGACCTTGAAATGTAAAAGTTTGAGAAACACTGCCTTAGCTTTTGCTGAACTGACGCCACTGGGGCAGAGGGAGAGAGGGATGGAGAGAGTTCGGAGGGTTGGAGAGAGAGTTGGGGAGAGAGACAGAGAGCGAGAGAGCGAGTTGCGGAGACATGAGAGAGAAAAGGGGGCTGGGGTGGTTGGGGGGGGTGTAAGGGAAAACAGGTCAGCGGACTAATGAGGCACGTTTACAGCCCAGCTTTTCCTTTTGAGACAGGAAGTATATCATGTGGCTCACAGGGCCCGAGACTGGAACCACATGGGCATGCTTTATAGTGTGCGAGCGCGCGTGCGTGCGCGCGTGCGTGTGTGTGTGATTTTTGTGGATTGTGCAATTTCGGTTGGGCTAACAAACATGACATGGTCTTCATCAAGTGTTTATGATTATACAGCGTGTTCGCATGTTCACAGCTCAAATGAAAAGACGATGTCGGAGCAGTGGCAGACATGTTATACCTCGTCTAATTGTCTAAAAACGTCTTGGCCTAATTAGCGGATGTTCCGGAATTAGAGAAACACTGTTTCAAAAAGGTTTCAAAGAAGAGAGTGAAGAACATGCGATAAAAAGTGGAGCGAAGTGAGGACTTTGGGTGCAAAGATGGATTTAAGGACGAGAAAGAAAGCAAACAGGATCATGAATGGAGTCCAATAGTGGCACTTCTTGTGTCTTTTTTTATCACCTATGGGTGCGCTGGCCTGGGAGACCTTTTGCACCATTGGGTGCAAATACACACATGTGATTTGCACATACACATCGTCTCTGTCGGGTGGAAACCTAGTATGTCCATATGCGCTGCTCAACAGCGCCGCCTGAAGGTAGGTCAGGTAGGCAGGAATTGAAAGTAAAGGTTTTGAACATATGACCAGACCGAGATGATATCAATATACCGTAGTCTTAACAGAGACTGAAACCAGGAACACAAGACCAGAGCAGGAATTTCATGGAGGCCATGAAGGTCATGGCTGCCTCAGTTTGGCCTTGTGCTCCTCAAACCAATGGCATGACCTGAGGCCACAGTGGCCTTAATGCCCCAGCTGACTGTACCACTTTCTCATCTTTTCTCATCGTCTCTTTCTGGTCAATATGTAGACAGTAGACACCGGTGTCTCTTTTTTGTCATGTAGACACAGTGTTTTATTGTTGAGATTCTGAAATCTTAACTCCCCAGAGTCCCCATCGTTAAACCAATCCAGTGACTTTGATTGGTGCAGGGCTGAGCATGGATCAGATTGTAAATACCATGATTTATCTATTTCACTGCAGATTAGGTTATTATCCCTAACCTTACATTGAATAAAAAAACATTTTTGATGGCCTTCCTGCCCTGGAATTTGGCCTTTGTGCCCTAAAAAAATGGACAACACCATTGGCCAAGTGGCCTTGCCCCTAAAATGACGAAATGCCAGGCTTGACTGTCACCCTATGGTATATTAACACCGCACGCACACACAAGCGCGAGTCGCGAGAATTTGTGTCGCTCTATTCAAATGTGGTCGTGGCAACGCCGCTGTGTTTGTTAAGCGGTTTACAAGTACAATTTAGGCGTTTGAGCAGACGCCCTCGGTTATTCAGAGCAAATTACGAGCGCGAAATCAGAGTAAGCAGTGCAAGCACGAACCCTGCTAAACAAACAACGAGGTCAAATAGTCCCATTAGTAGAGTGCAAATAAACAGTTGTAGTGGCTCAGAGAATCTCTAAGAGGCCAGGTGAACCTCAATCCCAGGCGTCTGTCCAAACACCATGCTATCTAAATGGCATTCTTAACATTTGGGGGCCAGCAAAAAAAGAATAAATCTAAGTGACCAAGTAACGACGCAATAGATCAACATAGCATCTAGCGTCTGTCACCAAAGACCATGCTAAGCGTAAAACAAGTGACCACAGCGTGTGCTAACATGGAGACAGATAATTGCCTCTCTCTCTCTCTCTCTCTCTCTCTTTCTCTCTCGCACTAAGATAACGTCGTTGTCGGGTGGAAACCTTGTATGTCCAAAACAAAAGCAACTAAACTAGTGAAAACAGCCGATCTACAAGCACACAACGCCTCGCACCGCGAGGCGTTGTGTGCTTGTAGATCTGCTGTTTTCACTACTTTCGTGCGACGGCCTTGTCTAATGAAGCAGGGCTTTACTTTGCAGAAAAAACGTACAAATTTGAAACTTGGAGATGCGAGGTTTCTGCCCGACAGTGACGATAAGTAGGTTGTTGCTGATGTGTGTGGATTTGCTAAACTACTCTCTTGTGAAAGGACTAGAAACTAAATAAATAAATAATAAAAAGGCCCCTTTTGTATACAGTAGGTCGCAACTTTTCCCGCAAGCCTTTCTCCTCCTATTTTGTCCACAAATAAAAACAAAACATTTTGCATAGACTTTCAGGTTTTGCTGGGGGTCCCCGAGCAAAATGCGATGTAGATCTGCTATTTATTGAAAAATCATCATTATTAGTGTGGTTGCCCGACAGGGCAACACACTGTAGTCCGGGGGACACTTTATTTATTCCACTAGATAAACCTTATTCTAGACTAGAAATACTGTTCCTATGAAACAGTGTGGGCTCCACTCCCAGATTTTCCACACCTCAATTGCACCTCATTGGCTAAGGGCCCTGCCTTTGTACTGTCTGCGACGGAACTCACTATATAAATAACTGCCTTTATACTGTCTGCGATGGAACTCACTATATATAAATAATGAAGATAACAGTGAGGCGAGCCCACAATAATGAGGATAACATAGTGTTCTCGCCTTTCAGGCGAGCCCACAACAATAACTAAAATAAAAACTCTTAATCAAATAAATTGTTCTTCATTTCTTCTGTTTGCCAACGTGACTATATTCTGCAGCGTGCTAACTGTCATGTGAAGCTCAACCAATACTCCAGCTAACACCACTCCCAGATTTTTTTCCACCAATTGCGCCTCATTGGCTAAGGGCCCTGCCTTTGTACAGTATTTTCTGGACTATAAGGCGCACCTGACTATAAGGCGCACTGTCAATGAATGGTCTATTTTCAAACTGTTTTCATATATAAGGCGCACCTGACTATAAGGCGCACATAATAGACGCTACCGTTGCGTTATGCATCAAACAGATGGAGGTGTGCTAAAGGGAATGTCAATGTCAATGAATGATCCATATATAAGGCGCACTGGACTATAAGGCACACTGTAGTTTTTTGAGAAAATTAAAGGCTTTTAAGTGCGCCTTATAGTCCGGAAAATACGGTACTGTCTGCGGCACAAATATGCAGCGGAACTCACTATTTATAAATAATGAGGATAAGATAGTGTTTTCGTCTTTCAGGCGAGCCCACAATCAGATGCCATTGGAAATTGATGGAAAAACATTGGAGGAGTGGTGCTAGCTCGAGTATTGGTTGAGCTTCAAATGAGAGTTAACTTGCTGTACAATAGTCACGTCGGCAAACACTTCTAGTTATTGAGGGCTCGCCTGGTAGGCGAGAACACTATGTTATCTTCATTATGTATTTAACAAGTTCCACCACAGACAGTACAAAGGCAGGGCCCTTAGCCAATGAGGTGCAATTGGCGGAAAAACCATCTGGGAGTGGTGTTAGCTGGAGTATTGGTTGAGCTTCAACATGACAGTTAGCACACTGCAGAATATAGTCACGTTGGCAAACAGAACAAATGAAGGGAAAACAACAATTTATTTGATTAAGAGTTTTTATTTTAGTTATTTTTTTTTAATTATGTATTTACGAGCGAGCCCACACTGTTTCGTAGGAACAGTACTTCTAGTTATTATTATTATTTGAAAGCAAAAACATGTTTTGACTCAAACCTTTGCTTCTGGAAGTCCCACTGGTACAAAACATTTTAGAGGTGATGGGGGCCCGCAGCCAAATACATGGATTTTTGTTGTTCTTGGGGGGAGGGGGGGGGGGGCATCATTGATTGACATGTAAAAGTTTGAGAAGCACTGGTTTAAGGGTCTTCTTGAGCCGAAGAGGTTTCAGGAACCCCCTGAACGAGAGAGAGAGAGATCATTATCTGTCTGTTTTACCATCACGCTTCAGGCAAGCCACCAAATTCAAAATGTTATTTTTATGGCGTCCGGTGTGAAAGCACCTCTCTCTCTCTCTCTCTCTCTCTCTCTCTCTCTCTCTCTCTCTCTCTCTCTCTCTCTCTCTCTCTCTCTCTCTCTCTTCCAACGTGGCCACGGCGCTGAAAGCAAACAAAACATTGCAGGAGAAGGAAGACGATAGGGGGTAGTGGGAGCAGTGTGAGAATAAAGCCCCTTTTCCACTGACATGGCCCAACACCACTCCATTCCACACCGCCCACTTGTGCCAGGTTTTCCACAACAAGGACCTGGGTAGAGTGGTGTGAAAGTCGTACTAAACGTGGTACTAAAAAGTATCCACTCCAGAGTAGTTCTGAGCTAGGCCAAACACATCATAATGACTGATCACTCACTGACTTTTCATTTAGACCACCAGGATATAGTTGCAATACATGATAATGATTATATTGTGTTATAAACACTATTATCATCTTTTATAGTGTATTATAGTTATCATAGTAACTTTAATACGTTATAGTGTATTATAATCACAATTACAATCCATTAAAGTGTATTATAATTAGGATAGTTGTAATACAAATGCATATTGTATTATAATCACAGTTAAAAGGGTCAATTTGTTTCTTACCGATAGGGGTACTTTTGTGTAAAGGAAAATGTAGATATTTTTATGTGGTGCAGTGTGGCGCGGTGTAGTGTGGCGCTAAAGCTGCAGTGGAAAAGGGGCTTAAGAGAGGAGAGGAGAGGATGAGGGGGAGGGGGGCTAGGTTAGGGCCCTGGGCTTCTTTAAATCATTACCAACTGTATGACAAACACTAGCATGCACCACCCCAACCACCCACCCTACCCCTCCATGCACCACCCCAACCACCCACCCTACCCCTCCTGGAAGCATGCACCACCCCAACCACCCACCCTACCCCTCCTGGAAGCAGTTAAGAGGGAACAAGAGATGTGGACAGGGACGTCACAAGGGGGGGAAAGTGGGACTGAGTTACTAGGGCCCAAGGTGGAGGGGCCTGGAATTATTTTATACTTTGAAAAATAGCAGATATACAAGCTTGAGTGCTGCGCTGCAAGCTTGTAGATCTGCTAGATCTGCTTTCGAAAAGTCGTGAAAACGTGTGCAAATCTTTGAATATGTGTATTTTTTCAAGCGAACGTTAGTTTTGTAACTCAAATTTTGCTTCTGGAGGGGTCCCTGGAACTGAATATTTTGAGGTGGGGGTCCGTGGCCAAATACATATCATTTTGGGGGTCCTTCACATGAAAAGGTTTGAGCACCACTGACATGGAAACATAGGTGTTTCAAAACAAAAACCTTAGAAGGATTTGAAATATCCAAAGACTTTTCACGACTCTTCGAAAATGGCAGATCTACAAGCTCGCAGCGCGGCACTCGGTGCTTGTATATCTGCTATTTTTCAATAGTCAAAGCACCAAATAATCGAAGTGAATCCTTTGTACCCAGGGCCCCGAATTTGGTGCGACGCGCCTGGATGTGGTGCTGCGATGGTGGGGACGGGGTTATGTTGAAACACACGGCTATATGGGAGACCACCAGAGACTCTCTCTCTCACACACACACACGCACACACTCACACCACACACACACACCACACACACACACACACGCACACACACACACCACACACACACACACACACACACACGCACACACACGCACACACTCACACTCGCGGGAGAGGGGACGTGAGGTGAGCATTGTGGAGGAGTGACCCCCAAGAGGTGGGGTTAAGCTCCTAGCGCGGGTCATATGAGCCCCCACACAGAGATTGAGGAGGTAGTCTGGTGACATACCACAGGCACAGGCTTCTATAGTCCCCCCTACACCCCCCCAAACCTCACCCCAATCATGTGTTAGTTTATGGGGGATTCAAACAAATAAGAGGTTGTCACGACGCGATGGGAGCTATTTTCACTTTTCCTGTCCTTTTTTTTGTTTTTGTCAAAATGCTGATACAGCAATGCGTAGGGCTGTCACAGTTATTACATAATCGTCCTTTCACAATTATTTGAGGTAATCTGCAATTATTTTGCTTAATCGTCATAATCGTTTACATGTTGAGAAATGTTAACATAGTTACAAACATATCAAAAAGTAGTGGAAATTGCTGATCTACAAGCTCACAACACGTTGCAATGTTATTTTTTTAAGTATAACCTTGTCAAATATGTCAGTAATTTCTTTGTATATTAAACTTATGTGTCATGATTGCCATGTCCAACTTCAAAGCCTAAAAGCCAAAGAGAAATATAATTGTCAACGACAAATACACAATTAAATTGTTAATCACAATAATTTGAGTGTCATGTAAAATGTCATAATCGTGACAGCCCTAGCAATGCGTCGATATTACTCTGACATTGCGTTTGTTCCGACTCTCCCCATTACTAACCCTATCGCTAACCCTAACCGCAAGCGTGGCCACGTAGTCTGAGTAATGTGATGGCGGACTGACATATTCCTCCCGATGCGTAGTAGCGCCAGGCTGTGGTTGTTATGCTTCTTGTTGAGCAAGCAGCAAGTACTCGTGACAGTGGTATGCAAACTGTGTGTGTACATATATCTTCCATCTCTCTTCTGTCTCTAACTTGTCTGTCGCTCTAATTCAGAAATAGTACAAATGTGCTGCATTGTCGGGTGCAATTGCAAGCGTTCACGTCAAAACTACGGAGATTACGACGTCGGAGATATCAAAGAAACGTTGTCTGGGTTGGGTGTCAGCTCTTCACCTTTTTTGACTCAAATACTGAGTAGGGAGGGGACGATATGAAAATGTCATATCACGATTATTGCGAACAAGGAAATCGTGATTTACGATATTATTGCGATAATCAAAATATCCCAAACATCCATTATCATCCTGGGGCGGAACATTTTGCGACACGTTGTGAGCTTGTAGATCGGCTATTTTTTGACAAAGACTTTTGATAGAGAATGGAAAAAAAGACTATCAACTACGTACGTATATTATAAGTACCTTTTACCAGTTATAGAGGGTGCCGGATATGCAGCTCGGCAAATAAAAGCTGAATTGATCCCAGTGCATGACGGAGGACGATATCACGATAAATTAAATCTCCACGATACGATTATCGCGAGTGTTTTTTTATCACGATAAACGATAATATCGCGTATCGTCCCATCCCTAATACTGAGGTGAGGTCCTTTGTCCCCCCCTTCATGCATTGTTTGTCTGATGTGAGATACCAGAAACACAGGCTACCACCACCCCCAACCATGTGCTGGTTTACACTTCCAAACAACAGAGGTTTATTTTTCAACCAATCTTGACAGTGTGATTACATCTGGGCTTTCACGTTCATAAATCACTTCTCAAAAGGACTAAACATTCAATCATTTCAACCCCAGAATGTCTCTGGCCACATCCATTCCACACACTCCGTGCCAGGTGTTATAAAAAATGCAATTGGACATTATTTGGGGTGTTTTTTACATCAGCAAGTTTCGTTTATAATTTAATGTCAAACCAATATGATGTAGGCCAGAGGTCTTCAACTGGGGGTTGGGACCACTAGGGGGTCCTCAGAGTTACTACAGGGGGTCCTCCAAATCTTTGTGTGATAGAAACTTTTTTTTCTCCTTTTTTATATTAATCACTTGAACCCTAGTGTCCTTATTCTGAGAGCATTAGCCAAAAATAGCAGCGATGATGACCTTATCTACAAGCTTGCAGATCAGCTCTTTTCAACGTAGTATAAATCAATCAGGCCAAAATAATTTTTTGGTCGACTTGATCGACTGTAGATTTACAAAAATCTTAGGACATTTAGTCAACTAAAACTAGACTAAACCGAAAACATTTCTGATGACTGAAAATGTGACTCAAACTAAACCGAATTGTATTCAAGACTATGACACTCCAGTCATAGTGTTGATCTAATATAACCAATGGTGGAAAAGGTACTGACATTTTTGACTTAAGTAAAAGTATAAATACTGCAATGTAGAAATACTCCATTACAAGTAAAAGTCCGGAATTCAAAAGCTATGCAGAATGTCTCATTTCACACGTTTTAAAATGTATGAAAATCTTTTGAAAATAGCAGATCTACAAGTTCACAATGTGACGCATCGAGACGTGGAGTAGAAGTAAAAGTATTGGAAATTGGAAATACCTCGCTATTGTACTTAAGTACAGTACTTAATTAATTGTACTTAGTTACTTTCCACCACTGCAAATCACATTCATCTGCAAACAACTGCCATCCCCTGGAACCTGAATTGATGCCCCCTGAAGGTGATCCTGCTCCACATCATGCCAGCCCAGGGAGAGACAGCCAGACATGAGTCATGCCACCAGACCAGTGGCTCTCACAGTGGTCTCTGGACACTTCGCACAGGTGCCAACACAACATTTGTCAAACACGTCACGTGGTAGGGAACGAGTTAAAAGTACCAAGTGAAAGCTCAAGTTCACGAAGTACTGAGAGTTGGTTAAATGTCTGAAAACACCATGAATCCAATGTATACGGTATATATAAAAACATACATTTTTACAACACTGATGATAGTGCTGTCAAACAAGTCTATTATTATTACATGCTGGTCCCTGTTAATGATGACATTGCCAGAAATGCTGGTCCCTGATTGGGCTACGGTAGGGTTCCCCAATAGGCGGCCCGCGGGCCATTTGCGGCCCGCGGGGGGCTACTGTCTGGCCCCCACCAACCCCAGTAATAATGGTGGTATAAGAGCAGCAACAACACTAGTATATCGTCGTTGTCGGGTGGAAACCTCGTATCTCCATATGTGTACGTTCTTTCGCAAAGTAAAGCCCTGCTTCATCATGCAAGGCCGTCGCACAAAAGTAGTGAAAACAGCAGATCTACAAGCACACAACGCCTCGCGGTGCGAGGCGTTGTGTGCTTGTAGATCGGCTTTTTTCACTAGTTTAAATCATTTTTAAAATGATAAATGCAAAACCAACGGTTTTGGACATGCAAGATTTTCACCCGACAACGACGATATCCAAACTGTCACTGGAGTAGCGGGAACGCCACCGTCGCCCCCTGCAATGTTGTGGCCCTCGGCTTGGTACCCTAGACATAATTTGGCCCTTGGGGAAAACTAATTGGGGAACCCTGGGCTACGGGCTTAAACACACACAGACACAGACATACCTACATTCATACGCAGCTGAACGCAGTACTTGTAATAATAGTAATAACTCCTGGTGATGCCAGTGGTGATGTCATTGGCATCGCCAGTGGTGAGCGCACCTCATGGCACGCTCTGCTGGTGCACAACTTGCACAAGTACTACTTGTGCACAAGTACTACTTGTGCACAAGTAGTACTTGTGCACAAGGGGCAAGTTGGCACCTCAACAGAGTGCACTTCTAGTTATTATAATTATATGAAGCCATCTATGAGATCTGATATTTGAAGCAGTGAAAGCCGCTTCCAAGGAGTGCCTTTGTCTGTCCCGTACCTGTTTTTTTGAGGATTCCCATAGATTCTCAAGGAGTGAGAATGTCTGTCCCGGGAGTACATGCCCCGTACATGCCCCGTACATGTCCCATGCATGCAGAATTGAGGATTGGTCGATTGAATTGAGGATTGGTCAAGCTTCACATGACAATTTGGCCCTCTAGACAAAATCATTAATTCATTCAGAAAGCACATAGAAAGTATAGATCTAGAACACAGAATGTATAGATCTGGAACACTGATCTCAAAGCTCTAGTACACATAGAATAAAAATTCACCGCTTCACTTCGAACTGAGGTTAGATTTTTTAATCTGCAGCCCACTACTGTACATACAATATGTAGTGGGGGGTCCCTGCTTCATCTCTCTGAGCTAAGTGGTCCTTGGCCTGACAAACCTTTAAGAACCCCTGCTCTAGAGTGATCCGACAACATCCAGCCACAGATGCTGATGTGCTGCCCACTGCTGCTTGTTGTTGTAGCTGGCACTGGGTCTGGGTAATGGGCCATCCCTGCCAAGCTCCTCAAAGCAGCTGGGGATGTATGGCACCACTTTGGGCCATCTGTGTGTGGTACAATCACTGGCACCCCGAGCCACGCCGGGCAAAGGATATTCATTCTCTCTTGGAAAAGGGGGGGAACTAGCCTATTTAGACCCGGAACGCATTTGTGTCACATTAGATTTGAACCGCTTTGGCCATTATTTTAGGCTTTGACTATTGAAAAATAGCAGATATACGAGCTCTCAGCGCGGCACTCGGAGCCAGGCACGTGCACACAGACATCAGAGGGTGCTTGAGCCCCTGCCCTTTTATCAGGCTGTAAACCAGACCATGAATGCTATAGTGAAAATAGCTGACCTCCAAGCTTGGAGGTCTGCTATTTTCAATATTTTCACCGAAAGGCCCATTCTCTGCACGTCCCTGCTCGGAGCTGGTACTGTATATCTGCTATTTTTTAAATATAATAATATTGTGACCCGATTCCATGTCTTCTAAATCCTTCTAGGGTTTTTGAAAAACTCATCTTTCTATCATCAGTGGTCCTCAAACCTTTTCATGTCAAGGACCCCTAGAATTATATTTGGCCACCGACCCCCATCTCAAAATATTATGTAGGGGCCCCCCAGAAGTAAATATTTGAGTTTGCACAAATGTTCATTATTATTTTTTTTATAGTTAAAGCATACACTAATGGTTAAAGCAATAATGCGTAACAACACGTTCCAGGTCTTAATGGGCTAGAGGAGGTTTGCTCCAAAAACAATGTCAGATTGAGACATGCCTTGAGACTGTTTTCTAACTAGCCCACATCTAAAACAAGACATTGGCAAATGAGAGTTATATGGGCACAAGGAGGCTAGTATTGTGGGAGAATTTGGATTTGGAGCAAATGGCAGTCGGAGATCTCAGAGTGTGTGAGTTTGTAGATGGATTATACACAGGGACGAACACACACTGTGGCGCGAGTGAAAAGGGCTAAAACAAACGTGAAAACAACGTTGCATAATTGCTTCTTTGAGAACGATACTGTAGCTGACTGGGAGGCTTTCTGGGCCTTGAACATAGCCACTGCTGCTGCTAAGACAGAAAAGTAATGATATTTCAATGAACAAGCATAGTTGAATCAATGAAAAAACAACACTTGGATGAAATCACGCCAGTTAAAGAGATCCACCGATGTGCAGTGTTGTAAAGTAAATAGGTACATTTACTTAAGTACTGTAATTAAGTACAATTTTGGGTTATTTGTACTTTACTTGAGTATTTCCAATTTCCAATACTTTTACTTCTACTCCACTACATCTCGGATCGAAATATTGTACTTTTATTCCACTACATATATTTGAAAACTTTAGTTACTTTGCAGATATTACATTATAATATTATAAAACATACATTAACCACTTATATACCTACGCTATTTGAAAATAGCTGATCTACAAGCTCACAACGCTGTGAGCATGTAGATATGCTATTTCCAAACATTTCGTACTTTTACTTTTGTTACTTCGAGTACATTTTGATACCAAATAATACTTTAGTACTTTTACTCAAGTGCATTTTGAATTCCTGGACTTTTACTTCTAAGGGTGCCCTCACACCAAAATACCTAGAGTGGAATCCGCCAATGCATTTCAATGAGAACGTAGCGTTTTTTGCAGAAATCCTCTACTGGCAAAAAAACGCTCCATTCTCATTGAAACGCATTGGCGGATTCCACTCTAGGTATTTTGGTGTGTGGTCACACCAAAATACCTACGAGAGTGGAATCTGCGTCCCGCCAATGCATTTCAATGATAAGGGAGCGTTTTTTGCAGAAATCCTCTGCTGGCATGAAACCGCTTCACTCTCATTGAAATGCATTGGCGGAACGCGGATTCCACTCTCATAGGTATTTTGGTGTGAGGGCACCCTAACAGGGTATTTCTATATAGCAGTATTAATACTTTTACTTAAGTAAAGAATATGAGTACTTTTTCCACCACAGCCAATGTGAATCCCAAACCTTTTCAGCTCCAGAATCATAAGCGAATTTTGGTGTCTTCCTGGGACAAAGATACATTTGAAATAGACCATATGTCAAATCCCGCCCCATTTTGCTCTTGTTACTAGGTGGGACGAATTTACCAGGGCAGATTCTTTTATAATGGAAATGGATGGGGAAAAAAGATTTTTCATAGCCTCATTATAGCTATTTAAAGTACCAAAAGAAACACATCTACATGATATTAATACAAAGGGAAGAAAAAAGTACAGTAATTACATTGCAAAACAGGAGTTTTCCCCCGAAAATATATGTTTTAATTAGTTTAATCCCAGTGGGACAGAAACACCAGGGCAGGTTGTTTTTATATTGGAAATGAATGGGGAAAAAAAGATTTTTCTTAGCCTCATTATAGCTATTTAAAGTACCAAAAGAAACACATCTACGTGATATTAATAAAAAGGGAAGAAAAAAGTACAGTAGTTACATTGCAAAACAGGGGTTTGCCCCCCAAAATACATGTTTTAATTAGTTTAATCCTCTGAAAAAGTCGGAGGAGAGATACAGAGAGAGAAAGAGCAGTGCATCTTGGGTAGGAAGCTGTCAACCAGCCTATAAATCCACTGCATAATAGGCTGGCTGTCGTAATTCTGCCCATTTAAAATATATGTACCCAATCGAAACTCTTAGTTACATTGATAAGGTTCATGTGAACTAGTCTGTTGAAGCTTATTCATTATAATGATCGAAATCGCTATGGTCGCGCAGCGCCGTACTGCACGCTGTCCGTGCTCCGCAATGCGCACTGCGGTGAAAGACTGAAACGTCTTTCTCCCACAGCATAACTCCACCCCTGGCAGCGAAAAGTGAATGTTTTTTTTCTGGTTGGCCAGTCAGGGAGTCTCAGGGACCAATCAGAAGGCTGACAAACGGTCTATTGATGTGCGCAGACTTGCTCTGTAATGGACTACTGTGCATGCCTACCGATGATGCCGCTGGTAATTAGAGGGAGACTACTCACACAGAGTGAGAAGACGGAAATGGTGTCATATAATGAGTACCAACGGTGTATGTGGGGTTGTGTAGAAGCAGGGTTAAGAGCAGCACTATGAGCTGGAGCATGGGTTTTCGGCAGTGGGTCTAGGACCCCTATGGCAGTGGTTCTCAAACTTTTTAATGTCAATGTCTTTGGCTGCGGACCACCTATCTAGATTTAGTTTTTGTGCCAGGGACCTCAGAAGCAAAGATTAAAGTTAAAAATGCATATTCATTCAGATTTTTACCTTTCTGAGCGGTGGGCACACCGTCTCCTTAGCGTGACTGTGTGTGTAGCTATGCGCGCGCGCGCGTGCGTGCGTGCGTGCGTGCGTATGTAGGCTGAGCATTGACTGTAATACAATTTGTTTTAAAAACAGCAGATCTACATGCTCATAGTGCAGCACAAAGTAACAATCTATGAGCTTGTATAAGTGCTATTCTTTTTATTTAATTAACATTGCCAAAGTATAACATTATGTTTAAAGTGCTTAAAGTGATTGGTGATGCTATATTTTAACAAATTCTGCTGGGGACCCCCTGTTTTAAAATCTTTATTAACGGAAGAACAATTGGTTTCTATAATAGCATGCCAACTTTCCAGGAATAGAAAGCCTGCCGTTTCTATTAGCTTGGATTCCCCATTGGTGATGTCACTGGTAGGCGTGGGCGGGTTTCTGAACAGTCCACAGCCCTCCTCTGAGACACAGAGTGTATAGAGGGTATGCGTGTGACATCATCATCAATCCCGGAAGTTATGCGGGAACGCCTACTGAGTGGCAAAGAACTACTTTCTGACCTTGAATGCCCATACATCCAAACAGAAATGTCCTATCTGTTTGCATTAAACAACGTTAAACTCACTTTGCCACTCAATTTGCCATTCACTTTATGTATGCGCATACCCTCTATAGACAAAAATGGTGCCATATTATAATGAACATTAGAGACGACCAAGGAGAAGATACCTCTCCTCTACATATTCTTAAATGTTGTGTTTTTTGAAGCGGTGAAAGCCGCTTCCAAGGAGTGGCTTTGTGTGTCCCATGTCCATATATGGTCATTTCAGTCCAGAATGAACAGGTTTTTTCAAAAACAAAATGTGTGTCCCATGTCCATATATGGTCATTTCAGTCCAGAATGAACAGGTTTTATCTGTCCCGTATGTCCAGAATATGTGTGTAGTGTCCGTCCCGGTCTGATGATTGGATACTTTGAGGATTGGTCAAGCTTTACATGACAATTCGGCCCTCCAGATAAAATCATTCATTCATTCATTCAGAATATAAAGAATGTACAGATCCTCACAGAGTTCATAACTCTAGAACATATAGAATAACAGTTCACCGCTTCACTTCGAACCGAGGTTTGATTTTTATCTTATTTGTGACACTTGCTTTGGCAATGTAAACGTATGTTTTCTCATGCCAATAAAGCTCCTTTGAATTGAAAATTGAGTCGTCATGATAACATGATACTGACCAATGACCAGGGCTGCCAACATTGGACTGTCAGAATCCAGGAGATGACAATTTAAGCCATTACAATGCAAAAAGCAGGCATACAGAAATGGATTTGATGATTTAATTAATGATTTAATTAATAACCATCCTCTACTTAAACCATACCAAAAATCTAAAACGTATCACCAGGAGCACAATTTTCACGAATTCCTCCCCATAGCTTTTGGCCTATAGCCTTCACCCAGTGGAACACCTGCCTACATAGCTCAAGGTAAGCAACCCTGTCTGCAATGGGTAAGGCTACTACAGACTACTTTAAAGCTGCAGTTACAGCCATATTTAGAACTTTCTGGTAGGATTAGCCTAATTAATTACACTTATTTCACCCAATTAGGTATAATGACTCTGGGCGCACATTTCTAAACTGTAGGATTTGTTATTATACAAGTTATTAAAAACATTTCCAACCTAATTGGTTCTCTACATTTGTTTGACATCTTCCCAAGAAAAGTAGCCTTCAAAAAACAAACGTCCATTGGTCACTTTGGATTAAAAGCGCCTGCTAAATGCCTAAACTGTCAACTTTGCAGGACGTTTGTGCCACAGAACATTTAAGTGGCAGCGGTACTGTAGCAGCACTGCATTCTTTTACAGGGGAGCATTTGATGATGAATCCGGTTTGATCTGTGTTGGTTCTGGTGTGTAACTGGTGTGTAAATATGTTCTGCTGGGCGATCCATCTGAAAGGAATAAAGAGATGCATGCACCCTGGGGTGACAGTTGGACAGAAGGTGTACTCCTTTGTAGGTGAAGAGGACAGTGATCATCACATTGGTGTGCATGTCTTCAACACAGTGTCTTTGCACTGGACAACGTTGCCCCCAGTGACACCTGGAAGAGGACATCACCTTGAGGTTCCTTCCATGCGCATTGGACACACAGCTGTGCTAATAGATTATACGGTCTACATCTTTGGAGGAGATTGTTTAAAGGTTACCGTCAAAGGTACATACAGGGACGACCTTCTTTATGCATATGATGTTGACAACCACAGATGGTTCACGCCAGAGACTTCCGGGACTGTTCCAAAGGGGAGGTACAACCACTCCGCCTGTGTACTTGGGAAGGTTATGTTTATACATGGAGGATGGGTCATGTCTAAATTTGTTGGAAGGATAGGTGATGATATGCGCACTAATGATTTTTACAAGTTGGACACCACCACGATGGTCTGGTCTCAAATTAACTCCAGATGTACAGGAGTTACATCACTTCACTATGCCACCATCTTCGGGACAAAGATGTTTGTAGCGGGAGGCACATGTAGTAGACACATCAGAGTGTTTGACACAGAGACCAACTGCTGGCTGAACAAACATTCTCCACAGTGTCCTCCAGAAGGATGCTATGGTCATTCAGCCTTTGTCTACAATGGAGAGCTGTACATATTTAATGCTGTGAACTCTAGATTGAACTTCAATGCTCTGTGGAAATTCAGTCCAGAGACCTCCTGGAAGAAGGTTGAACCCAAGGGGAAACACCCAGAAGGGGTGACTCGTGTGCACAGTTGGTTGGTGGGAGATCGTGCCATCTTCTTTGGAGAGAACTGCCCTGATGACCTGTTTGTCTTAGACTTAAGTCCTAGCCTGAAGATGTTATGCAAGCTAGCAGTTATTCAGTACGATCTGGAGCAGTCAGAGCTCCCACACAATATCAGGTGGGAACTAACGGCCATGAGTAACAAAAGATGAAACTAGACTGCACTCTGTTGAGGTGCCAACTTGTTCCTTGTGCACTCATAGTCACTTTCCAAAGAAAACGACAAGTAATCGAAGCATTGAAGTAATTTTATGAATTTTCAAAGTTAACACATGGCAGGAACCTCCATAGTCAGAATTCAATGGTGGCAGTCAATGAGTGTTAACACACTTAAGGCCCGAGTTTGGGCCGTATATGTCCCTGTGCCAAACACGAGGTTCTCGAGTTGGCCATTTTGTGTTGTCACGTGAAAACGTGACAGCCCTATGGCAGTGGTTCTCAAACTTTTTAACTCATTGCATGCCAGGCCCGATAGTCCAGAGATTATTTCAATGTCTTTCCCTGCCAGGCCCGATAGTCCCGAGAATTTCCGCCATTTTGAAAAAAAAAAAAAAAAATTTTCAAAAATTTTTTTTTGGACCCCAAAAAATGTAGTAGGCATGATAGAAATCGCGAAATTGCATGTTTAACCCCCATAGCAACCCCATCTATCAAACATGGCAGCCATCTTTGTTTACATTTTAGGAAAACATAATGGCTTGTATCTCATGAATGCCTGAACGGATTTCCATTCGGATTTTTTTGTTTGAAAGCTGTGAGCAATGTGGACACACGTGGTGCATTATCTAGGCATGGGTGTGCATGATCCGTGCACTATGAATTACATGGAAGTCTATGGAGACCAGAGGCACCATAGAGTACGAAGGTATTGTTAAATGGCGGGGAATGTGTTAATGTCAAGGACCTCCAAAATTATATGTCTTTGGCTGCGGACCGGACCACCCATCTAGATTTATTTTTTGTGCCAGGGACCTCAGAGGCAAAGATTAGAGTTAAAAATGCATATTCAAAGATTTTTACGTTTCTGAGTGGTGGTCTCCTTAGCGTGACTGTGTGTGTAGCTATGCGTGTGTGTGTGTGTGTGTGTGTGTGCTTGTGTGTGTGTATGTAGGCTGAGCAGCATCGACTGCAATACAATTTGTTTCAAAAACAGCAGATCTACATGCTCATATAGCGCAGCACAACGGGACAATCTATGGGCTTGTATAAGTGCTATTATTTTTATTTAATTAACTTTGCCAAAGTATAACATTATGTTTAAAGTGCTTAAAGTGATTGGTGATGCAATATTTTAACAAATTCTGCTGGGGATCCCCCGTTTTAAAATCTTTATTAACGGAAGAACAATTGGTTTCTATAATAGCATTCCAACTTTCCAGGAATAGAAAGCCTGCCGTTTCTATTAGCTTGGATTCCCCATTGGTGATGTCACTGGTAGGCGTAGGCGGGTTTCTGAACTGTCAACGACTCTCCTCTGAGACACAGAGTGAATAGAGTGTCATCATCATCAATCCCGGAAGTTATGCGGGAACGCCTACTGAGTGGCAAAAAACGACTTTCTGGCCTTTAATGCCCATACATCCAAACAGAAAAGTCCTACTGATTGCATTAAACAACATTAAACACACTTTGCCACTCAATTTGCCACTCACTTTGCCATTCACTTTATGCATGCGCATACCTTATAGACAAAAGTGGTGCCATATTATAATGAACATTAGTGAGGACCAAGGAGAAGATACCTCTCCTCTACGTATTCTTACATTTTGTGTGTTTTTTTGTTGTTGTAAATTAACCCCCTATTTGATCATACTTTATACACAAAAGCATTCTCTCACTCTCCAAACTCTCTCCATCCCGCTCTCCCTCTACCGGTGGCGTCAGTTCAGCAAAAGCTAAGGTATGGCAACATGACTGGTGTCTTGCACGCGCGCCTTCATACCTTAGCAACAGGCACGATGAATTCATTTTAAGAAGTACTTTGCCATACCCAATTGACGCCTCTGCCCTCTCCTTCTCTGTCCCTCTCTCCCTCTCCCTTCTCTTACACTGTCCCTCGCTCTCTCTCTCTCACTGGTATGTGTAGGTCTCAGTATGTTGGCGTCAATCAGACTCTGGATTGAACTGAACAGTGTTGTTTCTCTCTCTCTCTCTCTATTTTTCTCAAAAAAAAAAAAAAAGTTTAATTTGCAACACACAACATACTACATGTAGTGGGGGGTCCCGGCACCAGGTCTGTCTTATTTCTTCCCTGGCAGTTTCAACCATTTCGGTCCCTTGCCAGCACAAGACCTGCTAGGTCTGGACTCCTGGTCGTGTGCGGAGGAGGAGGAGTTTACATCGTCCTGTGTGGGACCAGCGGTCTCCGTGGCAACGTATGACGTAGGAGGGAGGCTGGGGTTATCGTGGACCAGCGCGGAGGCGGAGGGCTGGGTGGGCGCTGAACGCCCGCCGCGCACGCAGTCGGCGATGGACTCGTTGGCTTGCAGGGCAGAGACCTGGGCTTCCACGACGGCGCTCTGCAAGTAACAATCCCTCGCGACGTCGGCGCCAAAGTACACCAGCGCGCCGGGGAACAGGTCGGCCTGGTACAGCGTGGCCGACGGCTCGTCCAGCACCGTTTTGGGCGGAACGGTGAACAGGTAGAAGCGCGGCCGGGGGTCCTCCAGGTGGTCCTCCACGAAGCGCGCGAGGGCGCCGACCGTCTCCAGCGGCCCGAAGAAGCCCTGCAGGACGTGCCTGTCCGGGAACTGGACCCTCACCACCGCCCGGGGGTGCCGCTCCATCCTCTCCCGCATCCGGGCCTCCCGCTGGGCCTTGGTCATCAGGGGCGCCTCCTCCAGCGCTCGCCGCTCGCTCTTCAGCTGGGCGAAGCGCTTGCGCACGTCGTCCGCCGTCACCTCGAAGAAGTCGTCGGGCAGGTCCCGGTGGCGGCTGTTTTCGTCGAAGTCGTCGGCGACGTCGTCGCGGGGGCGGTGAACCCAAGAGTCCTGGTGGTAGACCAGGGGTCGCCTCTCCACCGGCTCCCCTAACCCCTCCGTCTGGCCCGCCGTGGCTTCGGTACACCCGAAGAACTCACCCGGGGCGGACAGAGACGGCAGAGAAGAGGACGACAGCGATAGCGACGAGGAGGAAGGCCGTGGTGCTCGCCCTCCCCCCAGACGCTGACCCCCACCAGAGAAGGGGACAACGGGGGCGGGGAGAGAAGGTGCCAGAGCTGCAGAGGAGGAGGAGCAAGAGGAGCAAGAGGAGGGTCGGTCAGTGGAGTCGAGTCCCGACGACGGCCCCGCGGCTCGCTCTCCGTCCTCCCCCCGTGTGGGAGGGGCCTCAGCCCGCACAGCATTCTGGGGGCTGGGTCTCTCCGCCTGCTGTTTCACGTCAATCGCGTCGGTTACAGCAGTAGAGGCGGTGGACCTCGGGTCTGGCGGGGTCTCCACCGGCCTGTCAGCCGGGGAACGCTTGACCGGCACGCGTACCTCGTCGCGAGCGGGGTGCGAGGGGCTGGTATCAGGGCTGGGCGGGGTTCCTCGGACTACAGGAGCAGTTTCCGTGACGTCGCCCCCGTCGCCCTCCTTCTCCTCCCCCGCCGGGCCTCTGTTGGTCTTTTTGACGGAGAACCTGATGACGGCGCTGCCTCCCGTCAGTCCCAGGGACTTCAGGGTGGCCGTCTTCAGAGCCTCCTCCCCGCTCACCTCGTCCCGCATGTAGACGCAGACGGGAGTGGCGTCGTCTCCCGCCGCCGCCGACGACCCGTGCGGCGGCCGCTCCGCCACGCCGGTCTGCGGGAAGTGCGCGAGCAGCTCCCAGAGGCTCCGCCCGCAGGGGAAGGAGCCGTGCAGCCGCGAGCCGTCCTCCAGCTGGAGGGCGACGCGCACCTCCTGGCCGCCGGCGGGCGCCGCCTGCCTCCGCCCGGCGGCGCTCCCCGCCACCATCTCCAGGCTGGCGTTGTTGGGCAGGCTGGCGAAGCGCCACTGCAGCGTCAGGTCCAGCACGCTCCGCTGGAACTTCAGGCCGTGGGCGTCGGCGTCGAAGCCGTGCTTGCGGCACACGTCCTCCAGCACCTGGAGCAGCGGCGTGTTCGCCGACACCTTGACGGTCTGCCTCCTCCCGTTGGGGGTGAGCACGGTCACGGCCGTGCTGCTGGCTGACATGGTTGTGCCGTGAATGAAATGTCTTTTTAATTTAGTTTAAACAAATAATAATAATTTTGATGATTGGTTAAGAAAACTGAATATTTACTCACAAAGGGGTCTTGATATGTTTGGAGCTAACGGCTTAACACAACAGAGTTGCTGCTCTATGAGAAGTCAATGAATGAAATGGAAAGGTGCCCTCGGTGAGCCGCAAATCTCCACCCGAGAACCACTGACATCATTGGTGTGATGTCATATAAACATGCAAATATAGAGTTACACACATCTCCATATTAGTGGTGGATCAGCGGGATTGTGCATCTGTGATTACGTTAACCCCTAACCCTTATATGGTGAGGGATCTTCATATACAGTATGGGTATAAAAGGGACATGGGCATGAGATACAAAGATCTCTATACCGTATATGGGCATAAAGGGGACACTCACAGGAGACAGGCAGACAGAGATATCTCCATATATGGGCATAACAGGGACATAAAAAGACAGACGGGTACTATGGTTACGACCGTCAGGTCGCAAGTTACTATGAAAATCTCCACCGGCTTGCCCTCCGTCCCTCCGTATGTCCGTCACGTCACCTCTCACTTTTGCCCCTACTCTTATCTCTTCCACTGTTGGCCCTATCGATGCCAAACTTTGCACACAATCCTCGGATGGCAAATCACAACCTCCACCCCTGATTTCTCACAAGGCCCTCTTCTAGCGCCACCATCAGGCCGATTTCTGCAAAACAAATTTTTGGACACTGCTCCTACAGATGTTGGCCTAAAATCACGCAAAGCGGTACACAGTATCTCTAAAGTCATGTCATCAACATGGATCTGTCCCACTTCCCATATTCCCTCCTGATTGGCTACGATTGCCTTCTAAAGTTTGCGTATGCGACGCGACGGTCACTTATCTCCCGATTTGGGAGTCTTACTGGTACTATACAACTTGCATCGTTCCGAACTTGTATCATTCACAACTGCGCACGGGTGTTTCCTACCTAGAGAGTGGACCACTAGGCTTGTTTGGTTAGAACAGACTACGGCAGTAGTACGTTAGGCAGTAGTACGTTAGGCAGTAGTACGTTAGGCAGTAGTACGTTAGGCAGTAGTACGTTAGGCAGTAGTACGTTAGGCAGTAGTACGTTAGGCAGTAGTACGTTAGGCAGTAGTACGTTAGGCAGTAGTACGTTAGGCAGTAGTACGTTAGGCAGTAGTACGTTAGGCAAAACACTGTTACAGCGTCGGAGGTGCACCGTCTCTGGCGGGCTTGAGCAACCAGAGGCACCGCCGAGTCCAACATTGTGAAGGCCGCTAGAGCCGACTCGGCACCATTAGAGTTTATATTAAAAATATTAAATTATTGGCTCAAAGAATGTGACAAAAAACTAAAACCTCTCCATGAAAAGTATTCCTTTAAAACAGTGGTTCTCAACCAGTGGTCCGGGGACCACCAGGGGTCCTTGAGGGGGTTCCAGGTGGTCCCCAGCTAAATGACGGAGAGTTGGTAACCAAATGGACCCTTATAGATCTTTATATGGATACTTATACCATTTGGTTTCATTTTACACTCTCAAGAGTTAATATTATTCTTTAACATCTGCATTAATTCATTTACCAGAAGTGTCCACAAATAGAACATGTAGAAGAATTGTTATTTTGATAAACATTTGCCTGTTATAGCTCATAAGGTACCACATAAATACAGAATGGAATTGTGGACAAAATCAATCCAACGATAACAAAATATTCTACGTTTTAGGACTGCGAGGCTACATCTCAAATCAAATGGTGGTCTGTGGCTCAAATGCTGACTAAATGGACCTTGGTATTAAAAAGGTTGAAAACCACTGCTTTAAAAGGAAGAAAGAAAGCTGAAACATGACACGCAGACGCTTGAGTCCTTCACATGCCCAGGCAGCAGCAGAAGCTTATTCACTTTTACAAGCAATAAAGACAGAGGTGAATATGATATTCCCTTCAGGTGGGAGGCTATAAATGACATCTGCCCTGAAGGTGGACAGCTGGACATTTTTCTATGAATCCGCCAAAAAACAGGGACAAGGCCATAAACGGGCGCCTCTCCTGAAGCCAGATTGCACACAGTGCGCGATTGTAAATATTGCTCTAACTAAAATAAATGAGTGTCACGGGCAGACGCTCACAACTAAGAGGTTGGGTGAGTTTCTGAGCACGAATGTGTATGTATGTTTTAGGATGAAGGAGAAAATTAATAAAACCTTGGGTGGGTGGAATCACAAAGCCACTGAATGTAGTGAGAGGTTATAACCCCTTGTCTAAGAGTGCTTAACACACGGGTGACTAACAAGTCATTTTGACCGATTTTGAGATCGCAAAGTGCAATAACTCTCCCCGTGAAGGTCTCAGAAATCTCCCCTTCCATGACTTTTCCTAAATACTCAAGACATAATGTTCTCGTTTTTTTTCCCCTTCTGAAACGTTTCCTAAAGTATGAAATAATATACCATTATATACCACTCTGACTGTTAGTTATCGGTCATAAAGACAGGTCTCACCCATTCCTCCCCCTCCCAGAAGCAAGGAGAGAATTTCACCCCTTTTGCCCTCCCCATTTGAGGGCAATCGAAAATCACCCAATAAAAATATAATTATAAAAAAAAAGGAAAAGAAAATGTATGACGCAAGTTTTCTAATGAATATGTTTTGGCTACAACCAGACCAAGCAGTTGATGGGTGATGATGGTAAGCAGGGGCATCCGGTGGTGAAAGTAGACTAAAGATCCGTCCCAAAAATGTTCGGCTTGGAAACGAAGACGAACATTAGGATGACATGACGACATTCCAGCCGTCCACAACGATGAGACGGCGGAACAAAGACACGCTGCAGCTGAAGACTCCCAGAGCGTGGCTTCTGAAAGTGGGTGGATTGTTGTGGATAAACGCAGATCATCTGGAGCCAGTGATGGAGCCAGGGACATGCTAGGCCCCTGATTCAGCCCGGGAAAAAGAGTTGGAGAGGCCCTCATTGCGCGCTATAGAGAGAGAGAGAGAGATCTCTCTCTCTATAGCGCTGCTGCTATTCAAAGATTTGCCATTTCAGATCTGGGCCAATTACATGAGTTATATTTCGTTGTTGTCGGGTGGAAACCTTGTATGTCCAAAACCGTTTGTTTTGTATTGTTCATTTTAAAAATGATTTAAACTAGTGAAAACAGACGATCTACAAGCACACAACGCCTCGCGGTAGATCTGCTGTTTTCACTACTTTTGTGCGACAGCCTTGTATGATGAAGCAGGGCTTTGCTTTGCGAAAAAATGTACAGATTTGAAACTTGGAGATACAAGGTTTCTGTCCGAAAGTGACGATTTCTTTGTTGGCCGCCCAGCCCCCAAAATGGAACGAAGGCAGACATTTTATTATTATAATTTTTTTCCTAATGGCCGGCCTGGACCGACCTGGAATGAACGGCCGTTCGGGAGTTGTCCCACTTTTCCCAATGGCCAGCAGGTCCCTGGATGGAGCCTTCATGCAGAGCCAATCATACACTATGGTCCAAACAGCAGGCAGAGCAGCAGCCCCTCTGGTCATCTTGTCTGGAGAAAACCAGTGATCGCCAACTCGCCAAAGCTGTTTCAAAGTAATTAGTTTTTTGCTTTTTTTTACACCCTTTGTCTACCCTATTTAGTCATTATGCAGAATATGCACTTGATTCCACCCCACACACGACTGTCACTGCAGCTGAATCCAAAATGACTCACCTGCCAGTGAGGAGCCCCCACCAAGAGGACGCAGGGGTTAAAGCCAAAAGAAATCCCAAGACTGACATTTATTTTCAGACCATGTCCCAATATGTGATTTTTGAAACGTGGCACACCCAGCGTACACCAATATTTGGGGTGTTTCATTGACGTTCTGAACTGCCTTCACTGAATGTGTGTGTGCCAATCCATGCTTCATTTTATAGAAGTATCTTCTGAAGTTCTGTTGTATTCTATGCAAGTCTGGCCAATGCAAATACTCATATCTTGAAATTATAACTGCTTTATAGTTATAGTTTATTATTTTGTGGATCTGCACTGATCTCAGAAAAAGCTCCTATGGAATCCTCAAGAACGAAATCAGTCCCCAGGACTGAGAACTTTAACCCCTGAGGACGTAGACTAGAGCCTTCGCCCCCACCCCGTAGGAATACGTGACAAATATCACCCTCCCCCCTAACACGGACCGATTGTGTTGAGCGTAGACGCTCGACAGAGCCGGATGCCCCGTGATGGATTCAAACCTACAACATCCGCAGTGATAATAATTAAATAATAATAATAATAATAATAATGGATTGCATTGTTATGGCGCTTTTCTAAGCAAGTTGCGAACTCAAAGCGCTTTACAATGGTCCACTCATTCATACATTGGGAAGTGAAGCGGCGAACATTCGACGCCAGTGTCCTCACTTCCCACATTCACACACCAATGGTGGCAAGCTAACACCGGCCATCTGATTGGAGGCAATGTGGGGTTCAGTGTCTTGCCCAAGGAAACTTCGACATCATGTGGACAGGAGGAGCCGGGGTTTGAACCGCCGACCCACGGATCGGTGTCCAACCTACTCTGCCACGGCCGCCCAGTGTGACACAGATCATGCAGAATGTTCTTGTGTGTTGTTGCGTGTCTTCTACCTGTGCTTGCTACCCGTCTCCATCTCTGCACTCCGTCTCTTGGCCTCTGGGGGGTCCACGGCTCTGGGGTGATGGATGCGTCGCTTGCGACTGGGCGCCACGTCCGTGTTGTCCCTCAGACTGATCAAAGGGCTGTGGCTGCGTGCTCCTAAAGACAACACCAAAATCAGTCACTATATAGCAGTGGTTCTCAACCTTTTCAGGCCGTGACCCCCAAAATAATCATATTTGAACTGGGGACCCCCCCACCCTACAAGCACTAAGAGCATTACATTTTGTATAACAGTTCTATTGTGAAAATAGCAGATCTACATGCTCACAACGCCTCGCAATGCGAGGCGTTGTGAGCATGTAGATCGGCTATTTTCAAAATTTCTGCCTCTAATACTTGACAATTTGGCCAATGTTTAAATTGTCATTTCAGAGGTATTAAAAAGTCCTTAAATTGTCACTATACACTTAAACCTTATGTTGGTTTGTTTACTGCTGACTGAGAAAACAATGTTGCACATTAACTCATACAGTGCCGCCGGCCACAAGGGGCGCTAGAGTGCCAGAAATTTCTCCATAGACCTTCGCTCTAGCTTTCGTCGACACTGTCCCAAGTGCCTTAGGATTTCAGTCCAGCCAATGCTATGGGTGACGATAGGAGGAAGCTAGCTGACACGTAGCCAAAATGCTAACCCATTTAGAAGCCCGATCTAAAGCTATTTCAGTCGCAAAAAACTTTTTCTTTGGGTCTGGGAACACAATCCGGAGAAAATCCTGTCTAAAGATGTGATTTATCATTGGAGTGGGCGGCGCGATGCGGCCGTTAGCGCAACTACGGCCCGTGGATGGCCGAGTCTAAGTCCCGGCCATGGATGGAAATTTAGACCGGGGCTTCGTTGAGGCCTCCGATTAAATAATTCATTTTATTAAATATCCCGAACTAGTTCGGGATAGGCACCCTGGCATACGTCGCGCCGCCGACAGTATATATTGAGGTTTTTTTGGGGGGGCTTTAAACTTTATTTTAAACCATTTTCAATGGAATAAATCGTCGGACCATCTAGCGTCTTTCGTTGGCTAGCGCTGGACGAGCAAGGACAGACAGACAGACAGACAGACAGACAGACAGACAGACATCAAGAAAGCCTCAGCTTAACACTTTAAACACGGATTAAAGCCAAATTTAAATCTCACAAAGTTTGTCAAGTTCTAATCTGCCACTTGTGAAACAGCGTGCAAGGAGGGAACTGATTTGAGTCGATCCAAATGACTGAAATCAGTCTAAAGTGAATCCATGTTTTAAACCAGGGGTTTTCACAGACTAAGACAGACTAGTCCGGCATGGCCAGCCCTCCAATCTCGCTCCAGTGCGAATGGAGGGTCTGCTGAAACTCTCATTGGAAACAGTGGATAGAGTGAGCCAGCAGGTCACTCGATGGGGCCTGGCCCAACTGAGTGGTGATGGGACCAGAGTCTGTATTTGTCCCCCTGTTTTTTCCCATCCGGGTGCAAGCCAAAATGAGATGAAACAATTCAGATCTATCAGCTAAAAATGGAAATATAATGTATTATAGATTGGCTATTTTCACACTGTTTGTCTCTTTCTTACATAATATTTGACAATTTGACAAATTTGCTATTCAAAATGTGTAAAAGAAATAATCATAGAAATGTGGTTTGTTTACTGTTGAGTGAGAAAACAAAGTTGCAATTAGGATAATCATCTGGGTTTCCCCCAAATAATTTGGGGACCCCCTGGGGGTCCCGACCCCCGGTTTGGGAACTACTGTCCTAGACCACCGATTATTGATGTTTTTTTACCACAATTTGTCAAAATGTGCAAAACCTTGAAATTTTCAATACATGAAAATAACTCCACAATACAATTATGTTTATGTTTATTTATCGAAGGCCAAATGCAAAGGCAAAAATCAGTTATACTGTGAGTAATAGCTGTGCACACTGAGCCTGAAACATCACAGTCAAGCCCACAAAGTCCATCAAACTGACTAGATTGCGTTGTTGTGGAATGGTTCCGTCGGCTGCCAAACTGCATGGGGTCTAGAAGTATTTGGCAAGACGACATTATTAGAATCCAGCTCCCAGCTAAACCTTCACATATTTTTAGAGAGTCGAGCTGTTTAATGAGATCAGCCTCAATTTGTCAATGATACACGGGGATAGATGTTGTTGCAGGGACAACAGAAGCTTCTTTCTATTGTCTCTAGGGACAGGGGTCTTCAACAGGGTTCAACTTGTTAAATATCTGAAAACACAAATTGACATGAATCCAAAAAACACTAGTGATTGTGCTGTCAAACAATTAAACTACATGGAATCTATTATAAGGTAGTGGGGGTCCCTGCTTCATCTCTCTCTCAACTAAGGGGTCCTTGGCCTGGAAACGTTGAAGCTCTAGGGACAACCCCTTCATCAAATGAACTGTTGAAAATGTCACAAAGAGGAATGCTGATCTCGCATGCACACTCTTTCAATATATTTTATGACTTGTGAAGTCAATGCACAAGCAAACATTAAATCTTCTATGTCGGGTGGAACTGGAAACCTCATATTATGTCCAAAACTGTTACTTTTCCGGATTCGAATTCAAAAACAGCAAAAGTAGCATACCGACAACTCGAATCTGCAACTTTTGCTACTTTTGTGTGATGCTGTGGTATGATCAAGTCGGACGTTCATTTATGAAAAAACACAAAAATGTTAAAATAATGGGAGCCCATTAACACTTTAAAACAGGGAAAGCATCCGTGTCATTTTAGATATTTGCCTAGCATATACTGTATATATTATACACACATCTGCTATTTTGGAACATTTTTGAAAAACCTTGTGAGAGAACTACGGAAGGGCTCCCAAGTCTAGGGAGTAGTCTGTGACGATATGAAAATCTCATGTCACGTTTATTGTGTGAAAAAAAAGACTGTATCAAGTACATTTTTTGAGCGGTGGTCACACCGTCTCCATAGCGTGGCCGTGTGTGTAGGTATGTATGTTTGTTTGTGGGTGGGTGGGTCTGTCTGTATGTAGCCTCAAGCCTGTGGTGTAGTACCTTTTATGACCACACATGTTAAGGGAGGGGCGCTGTTTTCAGGCCAGGCCAGGCCAGGCACACACACGCACACACACACACACACACACACAGGGGGGTGTGTGTGAATCTTTTCATAGATTCTATATAGTTTAATCGTTTGACAGCACAATAATTAGTGTATTTTGGATTCATGTCAATTTGTGTTTTCAGATATTTAACCACCTGAACCGCAGAGCGAGGCGTTGTGAGCTTGTAGATCTGCTATTTTTGACCAAAGTTCTCAGAATATGGACGCTATCCACAACTTTCCAACATCCCATCGTGCATTACGCAGAAGGCGAGCGGCATTTCCGGCGTCGCTGCCGAGTGTGATCTACAAGCTCACAACGGTTGCATCTGCGACGCGACATGAGCTTGTATGTCTGCTGTTAACCGGAAGTGTCCTGCAGATAATGCTACAGTAAAGTCTTGCGTAAAAAGGTGGATAGGGTTCAAGTGGTGAATAAAAAAAAAGGAGAAACAAAGTTTCTATCACCCAAAGATTTGGAGGACCCCCTGTAGTAACTCTGAGGACCTCCTAGGGGTCCCGGACCCCCTGTTGAAGACCCCTGCGATAAACGATAAAAACGATTATCCTCCCATCCCTACACCTACTGTAACCCCAGACTGCTTCACGGTAAGATATTGTTGTTATTATTGTTTTTAAATGGTTTTATCATTGTAGTCTTCATTATGTTTTTGAAGCGGTGAAAGCCGCTTCCAAGGAGTGGCTTTGTCTGTCCCGTACATGTTTTTTTGAGGATTCCCATAGATTCTCAAGGAGTGGCTTTGTCTGTCCCGTACATGTCCCGTGCATGCAGAATTGAGGATTGGTCAAGCTTCACATGACAATTTGGCCCTCCAGACAAAATCATTCATTCATTCAGAATTCATAAAAATATAGAACTAAAGCACATAGAAAGTATAGATCTAGAACACAGAATGTATAGATCTAGAACACAGATTTCACAGCTCTAGAACACAAAGAATACAAAATTCACCGCTTCACTTCGAACCGAGGTTTGTTTTTTTCACTCAAATAAAGTCGTTTTTTAGTTTTAGTTCTCTCTTGCACCCCCATGTAAAGCGTCTTTGGGTACTTAGAAAAGCGCTACATAAATCTGAGATATTATTATTATTATTAACATTCCCCAGGGTTGGTTTCTGAGAAAGCGTGCCTACGCCTAGGATGTGAGCTTACACACACACACACCTGCATTGTTTGTGTGTTAAGATGCGAGTTACAGTGTTAGATAATAACAGTAACTTGATGTTTTCTGTTCAGGGCGACCAGCTGTCCCTTTCACCCCCTGTGCCTCCACGCCTGCCCTGCCATGTTCTGGAAACAGCTGCTCTCTGAACCAGCAATTTTTAACGAATAGCCTACACACCAGTGCTACTCAAAGTTAGGCCAGGGGCCAATTCTGATATCATCACAAAGTGGTACCACCCAAGGTGACCGTACATTTTTTGCATTTTTGACTTCCTACGTGTCTCTAGTTTACATTTTGGTATGATAACCCTTTCTGAGACCCAGCTAAATTGATGTTATCAGCCGCTAGAGTCGGTCTCCCATCGACTTTCTATACAGGAGGAAAATACCCAGAAAAAATTTTTTTTTCTAGGTATTGAAGTAGGATGTGAGGGGTCTAACTAAGGGTTTGTCATGAAGCTGAATACATTGCAAGCATTTGTTTTGCACAAAAAACATTCCTTGGGCTACACATGGCCCCAGAAAACGTTGGTTTAGTGATGAAAAGTGATGAGTCATCACTTTTCATCGGTTTCATCAGTTTTGTGGGCGTTTTCTGGGGCCATTTGTAGCCCAAGGAATGTTTTTTGTGGGCATGCAAACGTTTTGGGAAACCCTGGAATAAATGTAAATTACTTAATGGAAAAAGAAAATAAAGTCAAAAACCTCTTTTCTCCATATATTTAGGCCTAGAATTATTTAATTTAACCAGTGAAAAATATACAAGCTCGCAGCGCAGCACCGAGTGCCGCGCTGCGAGCTTGTAGATCTGCTATTTTTGAAAAAGTCGTGAAAATGTGTGCAAATCTTTGAATATATGTATTTTCAAAGCGACCGTTTGTAACTCAAATTTTGGTTCTAGGGGGTCCCTGGAACTAAATATTTTGAGATGGGGGTCCGTGGCCAAATAAATATAATTTTGGGGGTCCTTCACATGAAAACGTTTGAGAGCCACTGACGTAGTAGTCTCTCAAGAACAGACTAACTGAGCTCCAGTTAAGTGATAAAGGACCTTTTCTTTGACGATGGCTGGCCAGATTGCTGACATAGAAACATAGTTTTTTCAAAAAGAATCGGGTCAAAATTCGAATTTTCACGATTTTTCAAAAATAGCAGATCTACAAGCTCGCAGCGCGGCACTCGGTGCCGCGCTGTGAGCTTGTATATCTGCTATTTTTCAATAGTTAAAGCATAAAATAATGATACACAATAATGTGTACCCGTTCTGAATGGGTTAACTTTCTGCGTTTTTTATTTTCGTAAATTAACGCCCTGCTAGATCTTAAACGCAGCACGTGAATGTGAATTTGAATCCTAAAAAGTGACAGCTTTGGAGATGCAAGGTTTTCCACCCGACGCTGGAGACACAGCGATGGCAGGTGACAGCACACAAACATGTTGTTCTGCCTCTCCTCTCTTTTCATCACCTCCCTAATTGCTTCCACACAGATACCAGACCCACCACATGAAACAGACAGTCAGACACAACTCTCAAAACCAAACTGCAACATGGAAACAAACCCAATGGCAGACAGGAAAGCAAATGGCAGCTAACCTTGCAGAATTTAAGCCGTTTCCTGTATAACATCTTTCCTGTTTGACACATTTTGCTGCATACTGTACGGCACTGTTTCCCCAAAAAGCAGGGCCGGGACCCATTTAATGGTCACAGACAATTTCTTGATATGAGTGAATCATATCCTATTATTTCTTTTTTTTTTTGGAGCTGTGTGCAGCTCCCTATACGTGGCTGTGTGGGTCTGTGTGTGTGTGTGTGTGTGTCTGTCTGTCTGTCTGTGTGTCTGTGTGTATGTAGCCTGACTTCGGCGCGTAACTAGTGCCGCACCATTTACGCCACTCGCGCAATATATACATCAAAATGTGCGGCTCGGCCGGGAATGGTGTTCTATTACTTTTCGTTCCGATCCGCCTTACCATGCCGACGTAATCGGCAAAAAACGACGCTTAACTCTCCTACTGCCAGATTATTTATTTATTTATTGGGTCTGGTGCCATCAAAAAGCGGCTTACCTTTGCGACGTTATAGTAGATAGACAGACAGACATTTATTTATTTTTTTTTATTTTTTTTGGTTGTGCAATAGTGCACTTTGGTCTGCCAGGCAGCAGAGGGCGGCGTTATGCAAGAATGAATGTGAATTTGCCTGTTATGTGTTGAAGAAGAAGAAGACCAGTCACTGGCCACAGAGCCTTACAGCCAGAGGAAATCAACAAGGAAGTGAATTGTTCTCCGTTGATCTAACGCATAATGGATTTTTTACACCATCACCGCGGAAAATGGGTTTACAGTAGACGGCCGCGCGACCCCTCATCAGCTTACAGTCATCAGACGAACGAACCGAACGAGCGCCGTATTGGCGGAGAGGTCTTGCGAAATCGGGCGAACGTGAACGTTCAAAGCGTTGGGAGAGTTAATTGTCCCCATTGACTTATAATGGGACAATGCAAGAAATCACTTTCAAGTATTTTTCTCTCGTAAACCATAGGAGCTACAGTTTCAAACATCGGAGAGGAGATTCATAATGATTTTAAGAATGAATCGAAAAATAATTACATCACTCGGCCTCATGGTGGCGCTATAACGGCCCACTTTACGTTTTGCCCCGTAACTCTTGAACCGTAGATCGGAAAATTAAAATTCTTTTTTCCCTGGATTCCTTGGGACAAGACGCATCTCCCCATATAGGCCACGCCAGGATAGATTTTCCGCCATCTTGAATTTTCTCCAAAACACACTTTTTGCTCCTTTTCCTACATATTTTCTTCAAATGTCACAAAAATCGGTACACATGATCTACACACACACACACACACACACACACACACACACACACACACACACACACACACACACACACACACACACACACACACACACACACACACACACACACACACACACACACACACACACACACACAGCTCCACTTCACACGGGTGTGATTTTTCCTATACATGTACATTTTGTTTTTCATTATTATTTCAAAAACATTCTCAAAAAGATTCTAAACAAATAAAAAAGAAAAGCTACATTTTTCAAGAACAAAGAGACAATCTGTTTTTTCAAAAGAATTTCATACATAAACACATCAAACATATAATTTTCCAAATGTCTGTCTGTCCGTCTGTCTGTCTGTCTGAAACAGCGTTTCTCCTCAGTGGCTGGAGCAATTGATCTGAAATCGCATCACCATTAGCATATGAACACACCTAACATAACTGTGAAGCCCGTTTGTCACTTTCACAAATCGTATGCTGTATATTAGCATTTTTATGGTGTATCTACCATCTATTCTGCATCTAGCATGAGGCTTATCTATTCTGCATCTAGCATGAGGCAACATGTTTAACCAGCTCTGTGTGTGTGTGTGTGTGTGTGTGTGTGTGTGTGTGTGTGTGTGTGTGTGTGTGTGTGTGTGTGTGTGTGTGTGTGTGTGTGTGTGTGTGCGTGCGCAAAAATCATGCAGATCGGTACACAGCATCTCTATAGCCATTAAACGAAACGGGTATTTCTTACATTGATGCTCCTACATATTATCATGTAAGCACCAGTTAAAGTTACTTTCCATCCCTCATATACTGTGTGCACAGTGCACCCCATAACCCACACACTGCACATAATTTCAGAGCTCATATCTTTGAACGGGTAAGGGCTAGTCTATACTATAATTTTGCGAATGTCTGTCTGAGTGTCTGTCTGAAACAGCGTTTCTCCTCGGTGGCTGGAGCAATTGATCTGAAATCGCATCACAATTAGCATATGAACACACCTAACATAACTGTGAAGCCCGTTTGTCACTTTCACAAATCGTATGCTGTATATTAGCATTTTTATGGTGTATCTACTATCTATTCTGCATCTAGCTTGAGGCTAATCTATTCTGCATCTAGCATGAGGCAACATGTTTAACCAGCTCTCTCTCTGTGTGTGTGTGTGTGTGTGTGTGTGTGTGTGTGTGTGTGTGTGTGTGTGTGTGTGTGTGTGTGTGTGTGTGTGTGTGTGTGTGTGTGTGCAGGCAGGCGGGTGTGTGCGCAGGCGGGTGGGCGGGTGGGCGGGGGGGGGGGGGTTTGCCATTAAACAAAACGGGTATTTCTTACATTGATGCTCCTACATATTATCATGCAAGCACCAGTTAAAGTTACTTTCCATCCCTCAAATACTGTATGCACAGTGCACATCCCATAACCCACACACTGCACATCATTTTGGAGCTCATATCTTTGAACGGGTAAGAGCTAGTTTGAATAAATTAGAAAATGTTTTTAAAAGAAGAATGACCTACAAGTTCCAAACGTGTCGCATTTGTTAGCGGCTTGTAGATCTGCTATTTCCACTAGGTTGGGTCCTGGAGAGATGTTAAATGTCGCTTGTATGTCTTTATACGTCTTGATGAAATGAAAACACAAGACCACAATGGAAACAAGCCCTCGGGTTTTTTGTGTTATCCTTTTAACTGTACTCACAGTATGTACTTTTTGCAAACCGTTAAAGGAGTAGTTCACCCCCAAAATGACTTTTTTCCTATTGATTACTCACACCATGGAGACTTGAGTTTAGTACATTTACCGGTAATTGATTCCGGAATCAACGGGGGTACATTTATTGTAATCAAATTATTGTCTTAGGAACAAAAAAACAAAAATATTATTGAACTCAAGTCTCCATGGTGTGAGTAATCAATAGAAGAAGAAAATAATCATTTTGGGGTTGAACTACTCCTTTAATGAATTAATCAATCAATCAATCAATGACCCGGCCAGGGGATCGAACCCCCGACCTAAAGATCTCAGGACGGACACACTCTACTACTCTACCCGCCTAGACACTGACTCTGTAACCGCTACACAAACACATAAACACATACCTACGCCACAAATGGTCCTCTAACTACAGTACTTAACCCATTTAGAACGGGTACACATTATTCAGTATCATTATTTTATGCTTTAACTATTGAAAAATAGCAGATATACAAGCTCACAGCACGGCACCGAGTGCCGCGCTGCGAGCTTGTAGATCCGCTATTTTTGAAAAATCGTGACAATTTGAATTTTGACCCGATTCTATAAGTGTCTTTTGAATCCTTCTAAGATTTTTTGAAAAACCTATGTTTCTATGTCAGCAATCTGGCCAGCCATCGTCAAAGAAAAGGTCCTTTTCACTTAAATGGAGCTCAGTTGGTCTGTTCTTGAGAGACTACAATCACAATGTCAATGTCAATGTCAACCTTTTCATGTGAACCCCAAAATGATATTTATTTGGCCAACGGACACCCATTCAACATAATTTAGTTCCAGGGACCCCCCCAAGAAGCAAAATTTGAGTCACAAACGTTCGCTTTGAAAACACATATATTCAAAAGATTTGCACACATTCTTTACGACTTTAAAAAAAATAGCAGATCTACAAGCTCGCAGCGCTGTGAGCTTGTATATCTGCTATTTTTCACCGGTTAAAGCATTCAATAATTCTAAGGCCTAAATGGGTTTAAGACCCCGGCGTCCCCCTCCCCCTATTTGGTCCGCTCTTGACTGGCAACGCACCACCGGTGGCTGAGTCATCGTCGTGGCAACGCAGACAACACAGGAACCTGTGAGATTTTCCTGTACACCGGGTTTGTTGGGTGTACAGCCGGTGACGGACGAAGTGCCAGGGGAGTCGGAACAACGCACACGCATGGCCAGGGAGGCCCACAGTCCCAGCTCCAGTATGGAGGACCAACATGAGTAATGCCTGAGTTTAGACCTTGAGTCCAACATAGTTTTTGCGTGATGTCCATAATTCCATTCAATATAGCGTCGTTGTCAGGAAGAAACCTCATATCTCCCTCCATATTAACATAGTCAAGCGACTGAATTGAACCAGTAAGACTCCCTAATCGGGAGATAAGCAACCGCCAAGGTCGCATACGCAAACTTTAGAAGGCAATCGTAGCCAATCAGGAGGGAATATGGGAAATGGGACAGATCCATGTTGATGACATGACTTTAGAGATACCGTGTACCGCTTTGTGTGATTTTAGGCCAAAATCTGTAGGAGCAGTGTCCAAAAATGTGTTTTGCAAAGATCGGCCTCATGGTGGCGCTAGAAGAGGGCCATGTGAGAAATGAGGGGTGGAGGTTGTGATTTGCCATCCAAGGAGTGTGTGTGCAAAGTTTGGCATTGATAGGGCCAACGGTGGTGGGAGATATGACTAGGGCAAAAGTGTGACGTGACGTGACGTGACGTGACGTGACTGACAGACTGACTGACAGCCGGTGGAGCTTTTCATAGTAACTGCGACCTGACGGTCGCAATGAAAAAGCATCTTCTGTGGCAAATTTGGCAAACACATCAGAAATCATGGAGGTTCCCGTAAAGGAGTTGACAGACTTAAGCCCTTTGCACACAGGACAGTTGCGTTTTTTTCGTTTGCGTTATGAATAAAACGCATTGGATTTGATGTGCAAGGCTGTGCGGAATCGGCGCTGCGGATCCAAAAAGGAGTCATAAAAGGAGTGATGAGTTTTTTACCGCATGCGACAAGACGCACGAATCGAACTGAGTTCGATCGAGAAAAAAACGCACGGCGGCAGCCACTCGTCGCACGGCTAATTCGGAGCCGGTGTGCATGAGGTCGTAGAGAATAATTGTTTTCTTTTCAAAAAAGTATATTGTCCGTTTTATCCGTGCGGTTAAACGCGCCTGTGTGCAAAGGGCTTAAATGTACAGTAAATACGGAAATCCCAATGAGAACAAGGGAAAGGAGGCGTTATTCACTTGGATTGTGCATATCGGTTGTGTGTATCGAAAACAGACAATCTACAAGTACTGTAGATCAAGTAGATACAAGTAAAGAGAACGAGTCCAACATTGTTAAATAAGTCTACTTTATGGAAGATAAAAATCCAGACTCCTTTGAACACTGGCCCATAAACTCTCTTACATCTGAGGGAGTGGAGTAGGCTGGATGTAAACAAACGTAATCTGCTATTTTCGGAGCACGAACACCCACACGCAACCAAGCATAAAATTACTTTTCTTAATTCTACTTGAATCTCTTCTCCAGCAGTCCCTCCCTAACATTTTTATCTAGTTGCTTGTGCCAGCAGACCACGTAAGTACTGCGTTCGGCTGGGTATGTAGGTAGGTAGCCATGTGTATTTAAGGGACCAGCATTCTAGATGATGCCAGTGGTGATGTCACTGGCATCGCCAGTGGTGATGCCAGTGGTGATGTCATTGGCATCACCAGTGGTGATGCCAGTGGTGAGCACACCTCATGGCAAGCTCTGCTGGCGCACAAGGAGCAAGTTGGCACCTCGACAGAGTGCAGTTCTAGTTTTTATTTGTTGACAAAATTGTTAATATATTTTGTTATTTCTATATTTTGTCATTTTAAGTTTTTGTCATTTAGTTTCCATCAGTGAAAAAGGGTAGTCGGCGAACTATTTCTGTCAACGTTTTAGCAGACAAAAAACAAATATGATTGTTTCGGGGGGTTCAAATATGACCAGAAGACTCCCTAATCGGGAGATAAGCAACCGTCAGGTCGCATACACAAACCTTAGAAGGCAAAGGTAGCCAATCAGGAGGGAATATGGGAAATGGGATATAGATCCATGTTGATGACATGACTTTAGAGATACTGTGTACCGCTTTGCGTGATTTTAGGGCAAAATCTGTAGGAGCAGTGTCAGTTCAATGGTATAGCAAGGTTTTCTGGTGTCAAAAAAAAATTGTGTTAAGCCTAGAATCAAGCCATTCTGGTGAATCATGACCATAAAACCTTCGATTATGTCTGTGAAAATAAATGTGTTTTAATTATATGATGTAGTATATTTAATAAATACTCTTTGTTTAGCAATTTTCTACAGAATCAAAGGTTTTATGGCACCAGTAAACCACGCCCACTGCTATGCCCTATGAAGCTACAGGTTGAGGTCTGATTTATAGTGCAACGTAAAAAGCCCAGACCTAGCAGCTACAGTACTTGTCTCTTTTTATTTGTATGTATTGGTGTTTTGGGGATGAACGACGTGCATAAGAGGCCCACTACACGCGTTGCATAATACTGCAGTGATGTCATGGTTGGTTCCTGGGCAGAAATAATAACACCCGTCACACAGCGGAATCCCCCCAGAGTCCGAGTGACGCATAAACACACACGCGTTACCGTGGCAACGAGTCCAACTTTCAAGAAAATAATAATAGAATAACGCGTCACACACTTTACAAAAATATGAGCCATACTGTACATAAGTGTAGAAACGCGCTGCTTAACATAAAGCTGGAAGGAAAACGATTCAAGTAGCCTTTAAATTACTCTGAACAAAACTGCTCTCGCTTAACCCATTAGGCCTAGGATTATTGAATGCTTTAACTGTTGAAAAATAGCAGATCTACAAGCTTGCAGCACGGCACCGAGTGCCGCGCTGCGAGCTTGTATATCTGCTATTTTTGAAAATTTGTGAAAATTTGTGAAAATCTTTGAATATATGTATTTTTAAAGCGAACGTCTCACGTAACTCAAATTTTGCTTCTGGGTCGTCCCTGGAACTAAATATTTTGAGGTGGGGGTCCGTGGCCAAATACATATCATTTTGGGGGTCCTTCAAATGAAAAGGTTTGAGCACCACTGAGCTCCGGTTAAGTGAAAAGGACCTTTTCTTTGACGATGGCTAACCAGATTGTTGACATGGAAACATGAAGGATTCAAAAGACACTTATAGAATCGGGTCAAAATTCAAATTTTCACGATTTTTCAAAAATAGCAAATCTACAAGCTCACAGCGCGGCACTCGGTGCCGCGCTGTGAGCTTGTATACCTGCTATTTTTCAATAGTTAAAGCATAAAATAATAATACACAATACTGTGTACCCGTTCTGAATGGGTTTAAAATGTGATGTGACAGAAATGTGCCCGCTTCATTTCACCTGGCAAAGAGAGACGTACATGAAAACAAATAAAAAACGTGACACAACGAGCCGTGCTGCCAGTCACGTTACGTTCTTGATTACATCATGCTAAAAAGCTTTCTATGGCACAATAAGTACACTGATGCAGTGGTCCTTAAAAGCTGTGCCATGAGACAACCACACATTGTTATTGCAATATACTGTATACTACTGTTTCCCAAACACTGGGTCGGGACCCATGTGTGGGTCGCGGACCCATTTGTTTATTTGGCATCAGCACATTCATGGTGTGACTGTGTTTAAGACTGTGTATTAAAGTTGGGTCTACAGCAGTGGTTCTCAAAGTGGATTCCAGGGACTCTGTGGGTTCCTTTAGGGAGGTCTAAATTGACCCATACAAGTTTGTAACTCTGACAGTGTACAAATGGAACCAAATGAACCCTGACGGGTCCATTTGGTTCCATTTGAACACTGCCAGAGTTAAGGGGAGACCTTGAAATTTGAAAGTTTGATAAACACTGGTCTATTAGTATAATGCGTTCTAAGCACATTTTATAATAATGCATTATAATTTGGTCATGAAGCACATTTAGGCTTTTTTAAGACGGTGTTTCTTGAGATTCTGACTTGCCCTTTGGTGTACCTTGGACACAAATCACCACTGCACTACTGGGCAGGTGTTTTGCCAATTGGTAGTTTGAAAACCACTGCACTACGGGGCAGGTGTTTTGCCAATTGGTAGTTTGAAAACCACTGCACTACGGGGCAGGTGTTTTGCCAATTGGTAGTTTGAAAACCACTGCACTACGGGGCAGGTGTTTTGCCAATTGGTAGTTTGAAAACCACTGCACTACGGGGCAGGTGTTTTGCCAATTGGTAGTTTGAAAACCACTGCACTACGGGGCAGGTGTTTTGCCAATTGGTAGTTTGAAAACCACTGCACTACGGGGCAGGTGTTTTGCCAATTGGTAGTTTGAAAACCACTGCACTACTGGGCAGGTGTTTTGCCAATTGGTAGTTTGAAAACCACTGCACTACGGGGCAGGTGTTTTGCCAATTGGTAGTTTGAAAACCACTGCACTACTGGGCAGGTGTTTTGCCAATTGGTAGTTTGAAAACCACTGCACTACTGGGCAGGTGTTTTGCCAATTGGTAGTTTGAAAACCACTGCACTACGGGGCAGGTGTTTTGCCAATTGGTAGTTTGAAAACCACTGCACTACGGGGCAGGTGTTTTGCCAATTGGTAGTTTGAAAACCACTGCACTACGGGGCAGGTGTTTTGCCTGTTGTTAAAGCATATCAAAGAGAGGATGGTGAAGATGCCAGTACCCAAGGAACAGATGACCTGTCTGCCTTTAAGTTTCATTCGCTCACCAATCTTCTGTTCATTTCGGCAAGCCAAGTTGTTGTGCCACAGCTAGACTATGATGTTGTAAAACTAATAGTGAATAGCTGATCTACAAGCTCACAGTTCCCTTCACCTCCACTTCCAACCTTCGCTCTGGAAAGCTAAGCTCTGCACCGTGGGCGACCGGGCCTTCTGCTCAGCTGCCCCTCCACTGTGGAACTCACTCCCGGACCAGCTAAGCGCTCCACAGTCTGTTGAAGCGTTCAAGAGACGACTAAAGTATTTCCTTTTTGATAAACTATTCGGTTAGCTATTCTGGTTTTAACACCTAGCTTTATTTCGCCCACATATTTCTAGACTTTACTTTTATTCTGTTCTGTAGTAGCCTGGATTCAGATTCAGCTGAAGCATTCCGCTCAAAGAGTGGGCGTGTATATGGCCAGGAGCCAGGCTAGTACTGAAGCACAAAGTGCAATATAAATAAAATGCATTATTAGTTTTAGTATGTATTCCAGGGTAAAAACAATCAATGTCTTCCCTTTTTCATTTTATATGGAAAATTATAAAACAAAGATTGTGCCCCCACTCCTGTTTCTCCTGACAGTAATATATTCAGAACACAAATCATGGTAGTCACCCGTTCTAGTCTCCTTATCTTACAATAACACTACACTTATTATTGTTCCTCCTCGAATGAACGTGTTCAGCGGTTCACCGTTCTATTTTGAGTTTGTAGATCAGCTATTCACGCTATTTTTCAAAAGGTTTTTGACAGCTGTGTCCAAAAATGGGAGGCAAAGTGTTTAAACACAACAAGCAGATCATCCATCAAGCTCAAATGCCTTAAATATAAATAATAGTAACGTGAATATAATGTATTGCTCATGTCACATCTTGGCAATGTATGCGTGTGTCTGTGTATGCGTGCGTGCACGCACGCGTGTTCGCATGAGTATGCACACACAGAAAGGTTATTCTAGGCTACATGATATGTGTGTGTGTGTGTGTGTGTGTGTGTGTGTGTGTGTGTGTGTGTGTGTGTGTGTGTGTGTGTGTGCGTGCGTGCGTGCGTGCGTGCGTGCGTGCGTGCGTGCGTGCGTGCGTGCGTGCGTGTGGTTTCTCTGCATAAACACTTAGAGGAAGTTATTGCTCAATATTTCAATATTACTCCACATTCTCCTGGGTCCTATTTTTCATTGTATTAGTTTTTATTTTTAAAGACATTTTTGGACGGAGATATACACAGACATGACCCCCCCCCCCCCCTCTCTCTCTCTCTTTCTCTCATTCAGACACACACATCCGTGGATTATATAACTGTTTCTCAATGTTGAGTCCAGGGACCACCAAGACCCTTACGGGTCTGTAACTCTGAGTTATTTTACAGTGAGGATTGGAGTGTGTGTGTGTCCCACAGTATCAAAAGGTGGGTCTGTCTGTAGCCTTATGCATAGTGATCATATTTTGGGTCCTTGAAATGAAAAGGAGTTTTAGAATGACTGCATTTAGATCATACAGGTTGGTCCATCATGCAGTGGTTCTCAAACATTTTCATGTCAAGGACTTCCAAATTGATATTTGGCTGCGGATCCTGCCATCTGAAAGTATGTTGTGCCGGGGACCCCCAGAAGAGAAGATTTATGTTCAAAAGAAATTGATATATAAATGGATAAAGTGGTTAAAATGAGTGTGATGGTATATTAACACATTTTGCTGCATGGGGACTCCCTGGAACCCCCCCAAGGACCCCACCGGAAACTACTTTGAGCAGTGAAAAGTAGATCTATAAGCTTTTTTAATAGTTAAAGCATAAAATAATGGTTAAAGTAATAATACGTAATAATGTGTTCTCGAATGTGTCTTAACACATCTGGTGCCAACCCTGAGTTTCCCCGAGTTTGAAAAGGTACCACCCCTGTGCCAACCCCGAGTTTCCCGAGTTTGGGTAGTTTTTGAAGAAAAAAATATATTTCTTTTTTCATTTTTTTTTTTTTCAAATATTTTTTTGGACCTCCAGAAATGTGTTAGGCATGATCGCGACCGCGAAATTGCATGTTTAACCCCCATACCAACCCATTCTTTCAAACATGGCAGCCATGTTTGTTTACATCTGAAGAAAACATAATGGCTGATAAATCATGAATGCCTGAACGGATTTCCAAGCGGATTATTTTGTTTGAAAGCTGTGAACAGTGTGCACACACGTGGTGCATCATCTAGGCATGGGCGTGCACGACCCGTGCACTATAAATTACATGGAAGTCTATGGAGACCATGGCATCGCGGGACATTGAAGAGAAAAAATCACTGCAACTTAAGTGTTAAAGCAGCTCACCCTGGGAGGTGGAGGTGGAGGTGTGTGCTCCCGGCTCTTCTTCATCGGTACTTCCACCATACTCATCCTCCTCCTTCTGCAGGGGTGCTGCTGAAGACCTCTGACTGGCTGCTGCTTCTGACCTACGGCGTGCAGGAGAGAAGACTGAAACATGTACTGTACACTCCGTGGTGTAAAATGTACTCCCATGTTTTACTTGGGTAAAAGTATCAATACTGCAATGTAGTCTGTTACAAGAAAAAAGTCTGGAATTCAAAATGTACTCGAATAAAAGAACAAAAGTATTGGTAGCAAAAATGTACTTAAAGTACCAAAAGTACTGATTACTTAAAGTACTGATTTATGCAGAATGTCCCATTTTGCAAGTCAGTTATAATTGGGGTTCTAGGGCATCTGCAATGCTTTTTTGCACAATATTTCTTTCTTTATCTTTATTGATCTGTATACCTGGCTTCCTCTAGTTGCTGCTCCAGTTGCTTTATGGTTTCTTGAAGACGGCGGAGCTTGTCTTTCTTCTCATTGAGGACCAGGACGAAGCGAGAGTAGAGCTCTACCTCCAGAGACTTCTTTCCATCCACATAGCGCTTCAACCTACAACCAGGAAGCACCAGTAAACACCGTTAGAATCATCTCTGTCAGCCCACTACTGAGCATTTTCTAATATTTTGTGTAAAGACGAGAGACGACAAATTTTGAACAGAACTGGTATCTTTTTTAGTTGGCCAGTTGACTGTGAGTTTGTGGCTGACCACCATCTATGAAGATAACAATTGACAAAAGTTAACAAATATTATCATTAAATATCATTAAAACGATCATTCGTTAGTGTGCAATAAGTGTTAAATGGCTTTATATTATGAATAGTACAGTCATTATTTCTTGATCGCCTCTTGTCTTGATTGTTTAAACATGACGTCATGGGCCCCTATGCTCGATAACAATCTTGATAAGCCCAAAGCTTATTGATAACGGGTACTCAATACATTTATTATCGAGTTTGTAGCTCAGCTCGAGTTTGTATCCCAGCATGCGTGCAGGCTGGGATAAAAAACACTCACGATAATCATATCATGGAGATTTAATTTATCGTGAAATCGACCCCTGTCATGCACTGGGATCAGTTCACCTTTCTATTTATATCCAGTACCACTTAAACCCTCTATAATTGGTAAAACTTTATTTTTTTCACTCTCTACCTAGCCTCGGAAACCCAGGCTTTTTTGGCGATCGGAAAATAAAAAAGGCCTGGGCAATCGCGTTGGATCACTGTTGGAGGAAGTGTAGAATTTCCCCAACCAATCAGAGTGCAGAGAGCGTCGCACCGAATGAGTTGACGTCATGACGCAGCTGCGTTCTCTGCGGTGGGGGTGGGGGGAGGAGAACACATGCTCTTGGCCAGAGACTCGCGGAGAGATTCGCCGCGCCCGCCCATCTGCCTACACAAACTGGTCCGCGTTAGCTCAGAGTGCTCTGTACCAAATATCTATGCCAAAAGATAACCAATCTACAAGCTCACAACGTGTCACGTTGCAACGCGTTGTGAGCTTGTAGATCTACTATTTTTTGTCAAATGTTCAGCCCCAGGATAATGGATGTGTGTATTTTGATTATCGCAATAATATAGTAAATCGCAATGCCTTTGGTCACAATAATCGTGACATGAAATGTCCATATCGTCCCATCTTTAGTGTGTGCGTGTGAGTAATTACTCTGCAGTGATGTGTTGATGTTCAGTTGTGAGTCTGTGGTTGTGTTCCTGCAGCTCCTGGTTGTGTCTCTTCAGTGTGCGTTCTCTTTCAACACTCACAATAAGAATGTCTTTCACTGCTTCAGCTGGATCTGGGACCGCTTTCAGCAACACAGAACCCAAACGCAACTGGGGAAGAAGAAACAGGAAAATAGAAAATAATTAAACAATAGTAAATAACCTTTGCAAATGTTACAAAGGTTAATAGCTGAACACTGCCATTTGTAATCTTCTGCAGTTGATGCCGAGCATAAAATGACTTCTAGTGGATCTCTTCTCCACCAGTCCCTCCCTAACATTTGTCTAGTTTTCATATGTTGATGAAAGACTTACTAGTTTACTAGTTTTAGTCATCATAGCTTAGTTTTTGTTTAGTTTTTCGTCAGTGAAAAAAAGAAACATTTGTTGTCATAGTTTTAGTAAACAAAAATGACAAAAAATCGTCTGTAGATACTGGGGCCACATGACGATTAACTAACTCACTACCAATGACGATATATGACAAGCTATTTTAAAAAGCCTTCTGTACCAATTCTTTATTGCATTTAATCCAACATTAAGATGCCATTTATCTTCTAAAAAAGATTCTCATTTTGTTAACAGTTAAATGTACCCATTTCTCTGTTTCCTTATCCTGTCTCGTGTCTTCTGCATTTCTGAGCTAGCTTGTGAGTTTATAGCCTGCTAACGTTTGGTCACGGAAACATGGATGTTTTTGTGATCGGATCTAGCGATCCTACACGCACATCGTGCACAACAGGCACGATGCGGGCACATTAAAAAGGTCAAAATAACCAAGATACAGTATGACGAGCAGTTTAGACTCTTATTTGGGACATGTCATTATAGGCATAAATAGGCTAAAGGTAATCACGATCTACAAGATGTATGAGGCGACTCAAGGTGCTGTGAGCTTGTAAAATGGCTTTTTCTTTTTTGCTTTTGATTGTACAAAGAAGTATAAATAAGATCTAACGTGGTTAATTTTATTGTACAATGGAGGAGGGTACAATTAAATGCAGTTTCTCCCCCTTCCTCTTTATTAAGACCTTGTCTGACCTGTGTGCCTCTGGGGGGGGGGGGGCACAAAGCGCCTCTGTCCCCCCCAAACATCCAGTTTTTCCTTCTCAAACACTGTTTCTTGCCAGTTTCACACAAAGATAGTAGCCTGTGCTGCTAGAGTCACTATCACTGCTGATCTCCATCCATACAGCTGGGAACTCCCCAAATAACTGACCCCTGCTTGCAGGGCCAAGTCAGATTGCAGCTGTGCATCATATTTAACAAAAAGTCTATATCTAATAACAGACATGGATGGCAGAGAGAAGAATAATTTTACTTGTATGACTTTAATGTAATCATGGTACAGTACCCCTGCTTGAGGACACGGGCAGCATTGCCAACAGTACCTCAGTAGTGCTTTCGAGGCCGGACGTGACCTGGACGCCGTCAGGCCAATATATTTCCCACATGCACGCGCAGGAACGGCACGGAACAGTGCATGCTAGAACCATAGAGTTATAGGCCATACGAGTGACGACACGCCATAGCCTATCTAATCAAATGGCTATTTGCATAACAAGTTTACCAGGTTTACCAGTGGTGGGCTTGGCTTGCGCATCCCCCATAGATTCACAAGTCTATTCATGGTTAGGCTACTTTAACACCTACTGTAGGTTTTCAGCAGTGACATATGTGCATTGTGCGTGCGTCCTCATGGGCTACATGGCTCCACTGTTTGAGATTCGTTCAAAGCAAACTTTTAGTTTCTCTACTGCAGCACAGTATTTTCCATTTGCTCCATGCGCACATGTAGGCGCACACACACACATCTCAAGGCGCGCGTACATGTGACGTCAATAAATGACCGTCCGGCGTCCGCCCTGAAAAGAAAACACCAAAGCACCACTGCAGTACCTGACATTTAAGTGTAAGAATGGAACCAAATGGACCTGTACGTGTACACGCACAAGAGTTACACACCCGTCAGGGGCCATTTGAAAGCACGTCAAAGAACCATGAGGGTCCCTGGACCACACTTTTGAGACCCGCTGGTGTAGCAGAGTGTTTCCAGTGAGCCAACATGCACAATTATAAGCACCAAGACTCTGTTTGAGCAGAATGGAACAGAGCCTTCATTAGTATCATTGGTAACACCTGCATAGAGCCTATTTCCAACAACAGAGCAACTATTGACGGTATCTCACCAATATTTGGAGTTACATCATGGCAAGATACCTACTGTACAAAACCCAAACCTTGTCACTTTGCTTCATATCCTATTTCAGGGGTCTTCAACAGGGGGGGTCCTCAGAGTTACTACAGGGGGTCCTCGAAATCTTTGTGTGATACAAGCTCTTTTTCTCCTTTTCTATACAATATTAACCACTTGAACTCTAGCGTCCAAATTCTGAGAACTTTAGCCAAAAATAGCAGATCTACAAGTTGTGAGCTTGTAGATCGTCTATTTTCGGCTTGGTTTGGTGTAGAGGGGAGAAAGAGCAGACTAAGCACAGAATGAAAGGTCACGTTTATTAAGTATTGACGGTTCAAGTGGTTAAATATCTGAAAACACAAATTGACATGAATCCAAAATACACTGATGATTATCCTGTCAAACGATTAAACTATATGGAATCTATGAACAGGTTGTGGGAGGTCCCTGCTTCATCTCTCTCTCAACTAAGGGGTCCCTGCTTCATCTCTCTCTCAACTAAGGGGTCCTCGGCCTGAAAACGTTGAAGACCCCTGTCCTATTTTACATTTCATAGTACGATAGTGTTGTGCGGTGTGAAAATAGCCAAGCTGAGTAGCTGACAAACTCACAACACTTCACGATAAAGCTATTTGCAAAACGTTTAGAACTTATTTTTAACCTGCCCCAGAATAGGTGCAGCAGGTTCAGGAGTCTTTAGCCTCAGGAGTGGATGAAGAAACTAGGAGGACACAAGAGGAGCGGTAATCAGCAACACCGTGGTATGCTAACCATGTCAGGCAACACCTGTAACGTGTGAGTGTCTTGCTCACGCACGGAGGCCATTTATTTGCATGCTTGAACCGTAAAGAAGAGTGGGGACGGGAGCTGCTATTACGGGACAAAATGAGCAGGCATTAGGCCCTGGAAAGACCTCTCATTATGACTCATAACATTATGACAGATCCATTTACTGTTTGTAAATGTTGAGCAAGAGAAAACCCCGGGCTTGGGTTACCTCCGTCCGCTCCCGCTCGCACACGTCTCAGCGGAGTTCCTTAAAAATCTGCTTCTTTGAAAGCCTCTTTGAAAGACACAGAGATCTATTCAGTTCCTCTTTTGCTGTTTGCTACACACTCACTTGGCTTTCCATTCTGTCATTGTTTCCATGGTAACTGAACACATGTTTTGTGGATGCTTCTTTGCATGCTCACGTGCACACGCGAGAGAGAGAGTGTGTGTGTGTGGGTGTGTGTGTGTGTGTGTGTGTGTGTGTTCCTCTGACAACAGATCACATCTGATGCAGTCCCTTTTTGCTAAATAACTTCCATGTTCTTTTCTCCACTTCCACAGCGAAACAGGATCAGAAATAACACACCTCCTCCCGAGTAGGGATGTCACGATTATGACATTTTCCTTGCCGATTAATTTCCGCTCAAGTAAATGCACTTAACTATTTAGTTACATTTCAATGGTTTAACATTATGAGACGGTCGCTTATCTCCCGATTAGGGAGTCTTACTGGTTATATTTATCTTTAGGCTCTCTTTTAGGTCCTTTTAGGTCGACGCACAGTTTGAGAACCAGTGCTCTAACAGACCTGTACACATTTCGGTAACATGTCCTTAGGTCGAACTCCCTTTGGTCTGACCACCTAAACCTAACCTTAACCTTAACCTCAGTAAAACTATGCCTAAAACTAACCCTAACCTCAGTAAAACTAATGCTGGTGAGTAGCTAACCTGCCGACGGTGTCCCCTCCCCACACATTTCCTTTGGATCTCAAAGTGGATTCTAGTGTGTGTGGGTTCCTTTAGGGGGGTCTAAATGGACACATACAAGTCTGTAACTCTGACAGTGCACAAATGAAACCAAATGAACCCTGGCGGGTTCATTTGGTTCCATTTGTACACTGTCAAGAGTTAAGGGGAGACCTTGAAATGTGAAAAGTTTGAGAAACACTGTTCTAGATCTATACGGCAAAGCACACAACAAGCAACATCTCCTCTAAAGGCTGATTATGGACATGCACAACGTTGGAGCGTCTCTCGTTGCTCAAGCATTAGTAAATAGACAGTGCCGTCCAAAAATAAAGCTGAAACAAATGTCCCCTAATACAGTATTAACCCATTAATACCCGAGTGAGGCCGATTCTACGAACGTTACAACGTTCTCCTAACAGTTTTCGTTAAAAAAAACCTATGCTATGTCAGTGGTGTGACTCACAAAGTGACACGCTCTGAGCTCCTATATCTGCTATTTTTGAATACCCAATGCTAAAAAAATAATAATAATTACACAGATCTTTTCCCGGTTTGAATGGGTTAAAGTAGAACAAACAGTAAATCATGATTACACAGCTGGAGAGCAGTCCGATGGCTGATGATCGTAGAACAATTCAATAACTGCTTCAACGGCATAACAATGCTGCCTTGTCTGTTGTTTGGCCACGCACCAAATCTCAGTGTGTGAACTAGGGCCGGGGTCCCTTCTTTTCAGGATTTTAACAATTACGGTTCCTTAACCACTTGAACCCCAGCATCCGTATCGCGGGGGAAAGCTTCCGCTGGAAACAGCCGATCGACAAGCTCACAATGCGACGTAAATGCATTGCGTTGTGAGCTTGTCGATCTGCTGTTTTCAATAACGGAAAACACACTAGTTTAGAGCCCTGAGAGCCTCCGCTCAACCACATGGGATTTAGAGGTTAATGATTTCCTTTTAAACGATCCTATTCCACATATTTTTATTAAGATATAAACACAAATTCAATCATACATGCATATTATCGTAGTAAGGTCCAGGGACCCTCTGGGTTACTGGAGGGGGTTCCAAATGGACCCTTACAGGTCTGTAACTCTTGAGAATATTTGTACACGTGTACATCTTATAGAGTTATGGTGCTCCTTGAAATTAAGAAAACGTCTGAGAATCACTGGAATAGTAATTGTAGAGCAGACATGAAGTCCACATATCGGCTCTGACGGTGTGATAAAAAAAAAACGGTTCCGGAATCTGTTCCAAATGTGATGGAACCGATTCTGGTTCCTCAATGTTGAATCCGGTTCCTCCTATCGTGTGAGGAAAATAGTCAATCTACAAGCGAAGCGACATGTTGCTAGATCTCTGGTTTCTGCCTGACAACAACGATATGCAACGACATGCTAATGTAAAGCACACACAGGACATAATGCATGCAGACACAGTCCAGTGTAGAAGGAAGGAGTCCCTGGCTAATGAGTGGGTAGCCATGCTGTATTTTTTAGTTTGTCTTCTTTCTAAAAAGAAAACACAATAATGGTGCATTATCATGAATACAAGCCTTGGAGGTGAACTCACAGAGAATTGCCGCTGACTGCAGCATGAATTCCACATCATTAGCGCCCCGATATCAGCACTGTTTGAGGGACCGACTCCCAAAACGATATTGCACTAATGCACACAAACACGCCCATAAAGCTTTAAAGAAGAGTGCAATTTGCCCTCGTCCTTTAGGCCTAGAATTATTGAATGCTTTAAGCAGTGAAAAATAGCAGATATACAAGCTCACAGCGTGGCACCGAGTGCCGCGCTGCGAGCTTGTAGATCTGCTATTTTTGAAAAAGTTGTGAAAATGTGTGCAAATCTTTGAATATATGTATTTTCAAAGCGAACGTTTGTAACTCAAATTTTGCTTCTGGGTGGTCCCTGGAACTAGATATTTTGAGATGGGGGTCCGTGGCCAAATAAATATCATTTTGGGGGTCTTTCACATGAAAAGGTTTGAGCACCACTGTCATAGTCTCTCGAGAACAGACTAACTGAGCTCCATTTAAGTGAAAAGGACCTTTTCTTTGACGATGGCTGGCTAGATTGCTGACATAGAAACATAGGGTTTTTTTTCCAAAAACCTTAGAAGGATTCAAAAGACACTTATAGAATCGGGTCAAAATTCAAATTTTCACGATTTTTCAAAAATAGCAGATCTACAAGCTCGCAGCGCGGCACTCGGTGCCGCGCTGTGAGCTTGTATATCTGCTGTTTTTCAATAGTTAAAGCAGTCAATAATCCTAGGCCTAAATGGGTTTAAGGCCCAATTGTACTCAATTGGGCCTGAAGATGTGTCTGATTGCAATTATCCATGTGGCAATATGTAAATGGTGGCTTTACGCCGCGCTACTTAGTGCTGATGCATTTTTGACTGTCAAAGAAGAGTCTGTGGAAATGGTGATGTCTTTATCTAGGCCCTAGCATGAAGTAGTAATGCAAACCATTCATTTGTTTAGAGCCAGTCGAGTCAGCCATTATTTGACAACCTAACGTGCCGCACTGAGCAGAAGTTGAGCAGAAGCTTAAATGCTCAAACGTTTCTCCTAATTAGCCTAGATACAGTGCAGTTGCAAATTGGGCTATTAAGGAATACAATCATTGTTGTGCTTGAATTGGGCCGGTACTCAACCGTAAAGGATAGGCCTGCCAGTTTGGGGCCATGCCTATGTTTCCCTTTTTTTTAATCTCATTCTTTTTATCCCACGATTTTGTAACCCTGACTAAACTGTAATCCTGGGCTCTACCTTCCCTCTGCCAACCTGGAGACGGCCCCCGAACTGAGCTCATATGCGTCCTTCGGTACATGAGGAGTGAGCAGGCCGCTTCCTATCACCTGAAAGGGGGGAGTTTCCCCAGCTGGACGTAGCGCGCGGAAGGAACACATTATTCCAACCAGTTCCTTTCCCCTCCATCAAGTGGCCTGGCTGGCCAGGCGGAGGCATTATCGAGACCAGGATTACTGCATGTATTTGTGAGGGTATCTACCCTCAGGAACACGGGGAGAACATGCAAACTCCACACAGAAAGGCCCTTTTGCCAACCCTACCTAGAGTATGGGCACTGATGATGCGGAGGAGAGAGCACGCCCCCAGCGCCCACGGCGTCCCCGGCGGGAATTGAACCCAGGATCTTCTAGCTGTGAGGCTACTGCACTACCGAGTACCGACTGCGCCACCGTGCCCCCCTGTTTCCCAGTTTCTATGTTCCCCGGGTTCTATGTGCCCCATTTACCTCCAGTTCAGGGTTTAGGGTTAGGGTTATACCCATTTGGTGTAGGGGGGGTTTAGGGTTAGGGTTATACCCATTTGGTGTAGGGGGAATAAAGAGCAGACCAAATACAGAGCCAAAGGAGACGTTTTCTAAGTATTGAGGGTTTAAGTGATTAATTTAGGCCTAGAATTATTGAATGCTTTAACCAGTGAAAAATAGCAGATATACAAGCTCACAGCGCGGCTGTGTCCTTCACATGAAAAAGGTTTGAGAACCACTGACATAGTAGTCTCTCAAGAACACTGAGCTCCAGTTCAGTGAAAAGGACCTTTTCTTTGACGACGGCTGGCCAGATTGCTGACACAGAAACATAGTTTTTTTTTAAAAATGTTAGAAAGATTCAAAAGACACTTATAGAATCGTGTCAAAATTCTAATTTTCACGATTTTTCAAAAATAGCAGATCTACAAGCTCGCATCTGTGCCGCGCTGTGAGCTTGTATATCTGCTATTTTTCAATAGTTAAAGCATAAAATAATGATACACAATAATGTGTACCCGTTCTGAATGGGTTAAATGTCTGAAAATACACATTGACAAGAATCCAAAACTTATGATAGTGCTGTCAAACAAGTCTATGAAGCCATCTATGAAACAGTTCTGATATCCGTTATACCTCCCCTACATATACAATATGTAGTGGGGGTCCCTGCTTCATCTCTGGCTCAGCTAAGGGGTTCATGGCCTGAAAATCATTGAAGACCCCTGTCTAGTGCTAGAATGTTTCCACGAACATAGTGGCATTCATTATTATTACAAATTAGAGTTTGTAGAATGTAAAGGGGAACTGAAGAGTATGTTGAAATGTTCACTCAGAGAATATTCACACACACCCCCATGTTCACGTGTGTGTGTGTGTGTGTGTGTGTGTGTGTGTGTGTGTGTGTGTGTGTGTGTGTGTGTGTGTGTGTGTGTGTGTGTGTGTGTGTGAATGATTAACTTTTTCCGTGAATTCTGCGATTGCAACCTCTGAAATTGGTCACTCCAACTTTACAGATGTTGCAAGTGAAAGTGTTGCAAAGATCAAGGAGAACAGATGTGGGAGAGAACATCGAGAGGTTGAGAGGTTGTAATCACAAACGTTACTGGAACATTTACTCTCTCTCTCTCTCTATATATATATATATGTATATATATACAGTATATACCTGTATATGACTAAGTGCAAGGTGTTAAGTAGGGATGTGAAAAAAAATCGGAAATCGACGCGTCGATCGACTCACGCTCACCGCGACTCAAAAAGTACGAGTCGAAAAGTCGAAAAATATATATATTTTTTTATTTTTCAAAAGTTTTTCCCCCAAAAAAGGTTTTAATCGTTAAAAAACGTTATAAGCGTTAATGTTTTCCATATGTGAGAGGACCGTGTGTGTGTGTGTGTGTGTGTGTGTGTGTGTGTGTGTGTGTGTGTGTGTCGGAGACGAGTGCATGCCTGTATGTGTTGTGTTGTGCATTCGCATGCATGCGGCGCTAGTCAGGTCCGCGGACTACTGGTTGAGAAACACTGCTGGACCGGGCGCGTCATAGGTGTGCGCGCTGACTTGCCTGACTCTATGGACTGGATGCTTTTGTTTACCTCCTGCCTCTGCATGCACGCTTGACACTAAAGCTCGCTTGTTAATGGCAGCGTCGCCGTTGTGTGCGATGATCACAAACCACACTACTCTTTAACGTTAATGCGACACACCGGGGATATATGAGAGCGAGCGGTCAGCGCTCCCGCACGTTCCATGGACTTATTGTCACTCCGCTTCTAGTCTCTAGAGAACAGACTCCATGCTAAGAAGGAATAGCAATTATGTATTATCATTATTATTAGGGCTTTGATGCAAGTTCTGATGGGTGCAGCATACGTTGTGTTGTTTAAAGTAATGCGCCGTTGACAACGCAGCACAACGGCCCGTTGTGCTGCTCTCCTCTCAGCTGCTGCTTAGCGGAAAAAAAGTGAAAAAAGTCGATCGACGCGTCGATTTTCGGCCGCGACGCGTCGATTCGCCAATAATGCGTCGATTAACATCCCTAGTGTTAAGCAATGCTTAAATGTAAGTGGTGCAACGCAACTCGATTTAAAATAAAACCTAGATCAACAAACCCTTGATTAAACCTAAACTAAGATTTATTTAATCCCTCTTGGTGCAAGCCGCCCTGAATGTTGGTCGGATTGGATTGGATCAAGTTTGCATGTGTAGTTGTATTCATGAAAATCTACTTATCTACTCTTTTATTGATTAGGACTGACAGGCAACCCTCATATGCCTACAAATTGTGTTAAAACCAGGAGAGCACCTGTTTCATTTTGGATTTCTTTTTTTTTTTGCTTTGGCTTTTCAGAAATAGCAGATATACAAGCTCACAGCGAGCTTGTACATCTACTATGTTTGAACATTTTTGAAAAATCTAATTTGAAAAAGCGTTTGAAAAAGGGGTGAATCATTTTGAAGTAAGAAAAAGTGTGAGAACTACTGATTTAGAAGGCAAAGCATTTTCTTAATTATTTTAGTTGTTATTTGTCCTTGCCCTGATTTTAGTCCCATGTAATTTTATTGGTTGCCTTTATGTGCTGTTTCCTCTATGCATTGTTTGCCTTTGTAGCACTTTGAGATTCGTAAGAATGTAAAGCGCATTATAAATAAAATGTATTATTATTATTATTATTATTATCATTTGTCTTACAAATTATTGTGTATTATTATTTTATGCTTTAACTATTCAAAAACAGCAGATATACAAGCTCACAGCGCGGCACTCGGTGCCGCGCTGCGAGCTTATAGATCTGCTATTTTTTGAAAAATCTTGAAAACTTGAATTTTGACCTGATTCTAAATAAGTGTCTTTTGAATCCTTCTAAGGTTTTTTGAAAAACCTATATGTCAGCAATCTGGCTAGCCATCGTCAAAGAAAGGGTCCTTTTCACTTAACTGGAGCTCAGTTAGTCTGTTCTTGAGAGACTACTATGTCAGTGGTTCTCAAACTTTTTCATGTGAAGGACCCCCAAAATGATATGTATTTGGCCACGGACCACCCATCTCAAAATATTTCGTTCCAGGGACCACCCAGAAGCAAAATTTGAGTTACAAACGTTCGCTTTGAAAATGGTTACACCCCGCCATTCCGAAACACCGCTATTCCGAACGTTGACTTCTAACCCTAACCCTACCCCTACCCCTAACCCTAACCCTAACCCTTACCCTAACCCTAACCCTAACCCTAACCCTAACTAACCCTAACCCTACCCCTAACCCTACCCCTAACCCTAACCCTAACCCTAAACCTAACCCTAACCCTGCTTCGGAATAGCGGTGTTTCGGAATGGCGGACTGTTGCCTTGAAAATACATATTTTCAAAGATTTGCACACATTTTCACGACTTTTTCAAAAATAGCAGATCTACAAGCTCGCAGCGCGGCACTCGGTGCCGCGCTGTGAGCTTGTATATCTGCTATTTTTCAATAGTTAAAGCATTCAATATTCCCAGGCCTAAATGGCTTAAAAGAAATTATGAAACTGATCTGTTACTGTAGATCGTATGTATCGTTATGTGTCTATGGGTGGATGGTGTGTTTTGCACTGTGTGTGCGTGCGTGCGTGCGTGCGTGTGCGTGTGCGTGCGTGCGTGCCACATACCGAGATGCCTTTCTGCACCTTCTCATAGGCCAGTGTCACGGTGCTGAGGCAGCGGCCGCTGAGTGGAGGGGGCGGGGTCAGGGTGAAGCTGCACTGTGTGCTGTTGGAGGAAGAGGCGTAAGAGTGAGAGGAGGAAGAGTTGGAGGAGGTCTCCTCTGTGCCCATCAGAGCCTGCTGCAGGTCGTGGATGTATCGCTCCTTCTCCATCTCCAGCTCCTCCGCCTCGGACCGAACCTTGGCCTCGCCCACTGCAACGCAACAGCACGGTAGAAGAAAACCAGTCAGTTGATGCTTCATATAGGGATGGGACCAAGCCCCCAGAACCCTGGTGGAGCCCTGAAGCGCAATGGACATAGACATAGTGGCCGTTTTGAGGTACTGCAGTTGGGGCTTCTAACACATGAACGCGCACTAGGCTTCTTTGTATTGACGCGCGTTCATACCGGAAGTGCTCCTTCATGAATTTGAGCCCCAGCGCGTCCATGAACACAAACTATGACGCAAAATGCATCACAGTGGCCCCACTATGTCACGGTTTTACTACCCGGAAGAAGGGGTGAAAACGCCTCATGCGCTGGGTGAGCAACTCAATGCAAGTGGACGGGCGGGGATATCTGGTGTCCTCTCTATTCTTCTTATAACACTATGGATGGGACGTGATAAAAAACACTCACGATAATCGTATCGTGGAGATTTTATGTATCGTGATATCGGCCTCCGTCATGCACTGGGATCGAGTCACCTTTCATTTGCAGAGCTGCATATCCGGTACCACTTAACTCATTGAGTGCCTATCCCGAATTAGTTCAGGATATATTATCGCATCCCAGAGTGCCTATCCCGAACTAGTTCGGGATATTAAAAAAAAAAAAAAAAAAAAATCTTTTTTTTTTGAAAATTTTTTTTTTGAATTTTTTTTTTTGGACCCCATCAAATCTAGTGAACATGATTTCAATCGCGATTTTGCATGTTCCACCCCCATACAACCCCATCTAACATACAGGGCAGCCATGTTTGTTTACATAACATGTAAAACATAATGGCGATTATCTCAAGAATGCCTGAACGGATTTCCAATCGGATTTTTTTGTTTGAAAGCTTTGAACAAACTGCACAAATCCACTCCAATGCAATCCAGGATTGCATTGGATTTTTTAGAGCTCATTCTTCTCTGTTTTTTTCCCATGCATGAGGTGTGCAAGGTTTAATCATGGCTAAGTTGACGAAAATAAGGCTTCTAAAATGCTTGGTAGCCAATAGCTAACTTCAAGCTAACTTCATCCTCTTCCTGTACATGCACAAAGGAAAGTGTTCAGGCAAGTCATGGCTGCAGGGCTTCTGCATATACCAGCATATCTCTATGGGATTTTCTATGGCCACTGGGCGCCCTCTAGTGGTGAAAGGGGTGGCACTAAATGAGTTAAACCCTCTATAATTGGTAAAAGGTACTTATAATATACGTACTGGATAGTCTTTTTTTCACTCTCTATCAAATGTCTCAGCCAAAAAATTGCCGATCTACAAGCTCTCAACGGGTTGCGGCGTTGCGACGCGTTGTGAGCTTACAGATCTGCCATTTTTTGGCAAATGTTCCGCCCAGGATAATGGGTTTTGATTATCGTGTCATCTTTTTGGCCAATAGGCCGATGCCAGTCTACAAGGTGAATACAAGCCGATACTACCAGTGCACACTGCATACCTAATTAATCCCACAATTGTAAACAGGTGCTGAGGTCAGTTACACGCTCTCTCTCGTAAACAACTTCAAACATGGTGTCCCTATTGTGGGCATGTCATTATACGTGAAAGCTTTCAAAGACTTTTCAAACATTTAAAGTGTTCATTTTGTTGACTAAAAACTATGGCGGAAATTATTCATTGACTACCTTTTTACTACCTACAAAAACGAAATCAAAATGATGACTAAAACTATGACTATATTATGACTATTATGAATAAATGTTTAAATTTAGATTTAGTCTTCTAAAATCTTATGACAGGGGTCTTCAACAGGGGATCCAGGACCCCTAGGGAGTCCTCAGAGTTACTACAGGGGGTCCTCCAAAGCTTTGCGTGATAGTAACCTTTTCTCTTTCTTTATATTAACAACTTGAACCCTTGTGTCCATATTTTGTGAACTGTTGCCAAAAATAGCAGATCTACAAGCTCACAACGCCTCGTGTGAGCTTGTAGATCGGCTATTTTCGGCAAAGAGATTTGGTGTAGAGGGGAAAAAGAGCAGACTAAGTACAGAGTGAAAGGTCAAGTTTATTAAGTATTGACGGTTCAAGTGGTTAAATATCTGAAAACACACATGAACATGAATCCAAAATACACTGATGATCGTGCTGTCAAACTATATGGAATCTATGAAAAGGTTGTGGAGGTCCCTGTTTCATCTCTCTCTCAACTAAGGGGTCCTTGGCCTGAAAACGTTGAAGACCCCTGTCTTATATTTAGTCCAACTAAAACTAGAATAAAACTAAAACAATTCAGAAGACTGAAATGTGACTGAATATTCAAAAGACCAATGACTAAAAACTACGTAAAAATTAGCTGTCAAAATTAAAACTGGCTTTACCTTTTCCTCTCCAAGCATTCTGTCCATCTGTCAGTAGCACCTGGAAGGAACATCTGTCAGGAAAGCACATCTCTGCCTTCCAATCCACACGCAGAAAGAAGGTCCGCTGATAACCGCCTTCCACGCTGATGTGGATTTCTCTGACTGTCGCACTCATCGCTGTGTGCATCTGCAAATCAATAATATCATATTTATAATCATCTTATATCTAGGGATGGGACGATACGCGATATTATCGTTTATCGTGATAAAAAAACACTCACGATAATCGTATCGTGGAGATTTACTTTATCGTGATATCGTCCTCCGTCATGCACTGGGATCAGTTCACCTTTTATTTGCCGAGCTGCATCCGGTACCACTTAAACGCTCTATAATTGGTAAAAGGTACTTATAATAAGTACTTGATACAGTCTTTTTTAACTCTCTATCAAGTGTCTTGGCCAAAAAATAGCCGATCTACAAGCTCACAGATCGTGAGCTTGTAGATCGTCTATTTTTTGGCAAATGTTCCGCCCCAGGATAATGGATTTTGATTATCGTGATAATATCGTAAATCGCCACTTCTTTTCTCACAATAATCGTGATATGACATTTTCATATCGTCCCATCCCTACTTGTATCAAACAGAGACAACGAAAAAAGATTTCCCTTTCATTTTCTATGAACTCGTTTGAGGAAGATGCCATGTTGGAACTAAAACCTTTTTTGCACATAAAAGAAAATGTGTCTTGCTTCTGATCAATGTGTTTGGCCACGGTTGTTTTATCTGCAGCATACAGGTAGAAGACAGATACTGTAGGACAGGTATTAGCGAGTTTAAGCTCGATGATTTTCAGGACGGCAACGCCAGGCGGACTACGGCTGCTATGACATAATCGCCGTAGCGATCAAAATGGTTAAGCAAAGCCTCGGCGACGACGGGTTCCCACCCCTTTCACTGAACGCTTTGGTTCCCATGGCGACGCGTACACGCAGCAGACGGAGTAGGCGCTACGTGGGAAGGGACCTTCTGCCGTAGTAGAGACGGCTGGGGCGACGGCAGGTTTATCTATCGAGCGGGGATCATTTCCGGTTACCGTTGTCATCTGCCGTTGCCGTTGCGATGCTTAAACTGGCTATTATTTCTGGAATGTTGTCAAATTGACAGAGCAGACCTGACAGAAGGTCAAAGCAGCAGACAAAAGCTTGGCTATTAGGAAAGGTTCCTCTGTAATAGGTGGATATTCTAGGGATAGACAGATAGTTCATTGCTCGTTTTTTTATGTGCGTTACTCTCATTTATTTGTATTGTTAAGTGTTGCTTGTGAAGAGGACCTCACAACACGACGCGTTGTGAGCTTGTAGATATTTGTTGTCAAAGAGATTTGGTAAGGAGTGAAAAAAAGTATGTTATTTACCAATTATAGAGGGTTTAAAATAAATGGCACATGATATGCAGCTCGGCAGATAAAAGGTGAACTGATCCTAGTGCATTGATCCCAGTGCATCACAGAGAATTTCACGATACGATTATTGTATTATGTTTTTTTATCTCGATAAACGATTATCGTCCCATCCCTACGCGTGACTCCCGCCACGCCGCCAAGTATATAGTCAGGATTCATGCCTGTGTTGGTGGCTGGCAGGGGCTGTGATGACATTGGAGAGAGAGAGAACGAGCGTGGAAGGATTTTGTGAGGACAGTAGGGGAGAGAGAGAGTGTATCTGTAAACCATTACAACCCCCACAGGGCTTGGCTGTAATCTAGGAATCAGCGAGCCTCCGCACGAGCAAATGAAAACAGAAAATGAAGCCCTGGGTTCGCTCCTTCAGGTCCTCTCTATAACCGCACAGCAGCACAGCAGTGATCTTTACCTGAACAGCTGTCCTTCTTTTTTGTATCTGCCAAAGGATGGTGAAATACCTCTTCCAAAATGGTTTAGACCCGAATGGCTACTAACTTGGTAATGAAAATTATAAACAGACAATTTATAGCCTGCTAGTATATCGTCACTGTCGGGCAGAAACCTTGTATCTCCAAGTTTCAAATTTGTACGTTTTTTTTCCCAAAGTAAAGCCCTGCTTCATCAGACAAGGCCGTCGCACAAAAGTAGTGAAAACAGCCGATCTACAAGCACACAACGCCTCGCGGTGCGAGGCGTTGTGTGCTTGTAGATCGGCTGTTTTCACTAGTTTAGTTCATTTTTTTTAATGATATAAAAAAGGAATGGTTTTGGTTTCCACCCGACAACGACGATATTTGAGTCATGTTACATACTGTCAAACATTTTATTTTACTCTTAAGTTTCATTTGGACATGGCTATAACATGGGGGCATTGGGGGCATGATGACTGTTGTAAAAGATTAGGCCTGCACCATGCAACCATGTCATCAAAGCTACAAGCACTGTAATACAGTTTGTACACAAGCCTTGTATTAAGTCTAAGTACAGGCTCAAGCCCTGCAAGGCAAGAGAATCTGGCTCATCAGCTAACCTGTATACTAATGACCGACTACAGTAGTGAGCTCCACAGCACTTACTGTGTGTAGGCCTGTGTTTTTTGCACGGCCGAACTGCAACTTTATCTTTAACAACATCCTTTAAAAACACCTGCTTTAGGAAGCAATCAATGTACAATTTCAGTTAACTTTTTCTTTTGTCTTTCTTTCTGCTTTTGGGGTCCATTGCTCGACTGCAACAATCAAGTCAATGCAAGCTGATTTCTCAATGCGAACCTGATGATGATGATGAGCATATTGGAGCTATATTCGGCTACATCTAATCTCTTAACCCTGGTCCAAGTAAAAGCTCAAAGTTAAATGCTTGTAATGTGACTTGCGTTGTTGCCATAGATAAAGCCTCAACGTAGCAATTGAAGTATAATAATTATTGTGCGTGGGGAATGCGGTCAACCTGAACCAGATAAACATCAATGTTGTCTTTCTATCCTGATAGATAGATAGCCTGAGAGCCCGGAGGGCTTATCTAGGTTATCCTTGTTTTAGAATTCTCTTGTATAAATCTTTGCCACCATGCCTTTTTTTCCCCGCAACTGTTAATAAAGTGGTGAATCAATCAAAAGAAAAAAGACAGTGTCAAAGTTAAAAAGAGGACATTATTATGTTAGAAGAAAGGTTGAATTTTGGGGTGCCTTGTGCTTCAGTCAGGAGGAGGTGCACTGACCATGTTCTCCCTGTGAGCCACAAGGACCCAAGTAAAGGACATCCACTCCAAAAATGAAAACTACCAGTAAGACTCCCTAATCGGTAATAGAGCAAAAATGTGTTTTTCCAAAATCTTCCTGAGCATGTTGATGACATGAGTGTAGACATACTGTGTAGTGATTTTCGTGATTTTAGGGCAAAATCTGTATTGGCCTCATGGTGGCGCTAGAGGGCCATGTGAGAAATGAGGGGTGGGGTCTCCGCGCCGCCAAGGCGGACGAATATGTACCGGCCCCGGCTCTCCCGGTCGCTCCTAGCCGGAGTTACGGCATTTTATGTGAGCTGCAGTGGCAGGGGGTCCTCCACTGGGGGCGCCACCACTTTTGCATCCGTTCTGGAGCACCAGGAGTGGGTGGTCCCCGGGAATGCCCCGTGAGCAGCCCCGTTGGGGTGGTCATTTGGTAATTTTTGCACATGTGCTCATTTTTTACACTTGGGGGTCCCCGAGGGAGCTGGGGGTCCCTGGAGCTCCGGGGGTCCTTGGAGGTTGTAGTTTGGCAGGTAAGGAGTGTGTGTGCAAAATCTGGCATGGATCGGGGCAACGGTTGCGGAGATATGAGCAGGGCAAAAGTGTGACGTGTGACGTGTGTGACGGACGGACGGACGGACGGACGGACACCTCGAGCAGCTTTCTGTAGTAAGTGCGACCTACGGTCGCAATAATGGTAAATGGACTGCATTAATATATTAGCGCCTTTCTAGTTTTTGTGATCCTTCAAAGCGCTTTGCAATGTACTTCAGTTAAAATTCACCCATTCACACACAGCGGTGGCAGAACAGAGGAAGGCACCATGCAAGGCACCATACAGATCATCAGGAGCAGTTTGGGGTTCAGTGTCTTGCTCAAAGGCACTTCGACACACAGCCAGGAGGAGGATCGAACCTGGAAACCTTCGGATTCCAAGACTCTACCAAGACGGCAGCTCTGAGTTGACCGAGTTCACAGCGCAACTGTAACAACTCACTGGCAGATGAGTCAGTAGGATATAATGCAACAGCAGCGACAACTACACACAAATATGTGTGAGGAGGAATCAATTGGCATGACAACTAAATTGGGGATAAAAAGGGGTAAATTACAAAGAAATTATAATAATTTAGCAGTCATGTCATGTCACGTCACACTTTTCCCCTACTCATGTCTATGGATCTGTCCCATTTAGCACCACCATCAGGCCGATCTTTTCAAACACATTTTTGGACACTGCTCCTACAGATTTTGCCCTAAACACAGGCCAATTTGTGTACACGTGACCTGACGGGCGCTTATCTCTCGATTAGGGAGTCTTACTGTGGTAATGGGTGAATGCTGTTCTCTGATAATGAATAAATACTCAATCTGGAAACGGATTCACGCACAGACACTGTGTTGCCCTAGGCATATGTTTATTCTTTCCATTTATTATATTTCACTTGAAGTAATTAGTTAAAGCCACATGTTGTTATTTCTGTTAACAGTGAAAAAGCTTGCAACAACTTTATTGTGAAGATGTATACTACTGCATTTTATTTTGAAAACGTTTTGTGTAAGTGAAGAGTCACTTCCTGTCAGCTCCATTTTGATGCAGCAATGCATAGAGAGACAGACAACCGAGTCTCAAGTCCTTAAATAATTCCTATTTCCTATTTCCTTGCTTGTATGTTAGTCCCTCCCATTGAGGAAATAGAGAAGAGGAGACGTTCCATTGGCCATTTCTGATGACAACATCACAGGTGATAGGCCAACTCCAAGTGGGCGGGACTAACATACAAGGAAATAGGAAACAAGTGAAGGAAATAGGAATTATTTAAGGACTTGAGACGCGGCTCACTGTTCAGAGCTGTGAGCCTAAAAACAACCTAACCCACTTGGAAGCATTTTAGAGGCAATGCCTTAAAGCTATACTGTGTAAGATGCTCAACTAGTGGTCAGTAGCCCTATAGCAAACCGCGGTCGCGTCCGCGTCTTTCGGCCGTTTTTCGCGTCTGCCTCCACCTCGTCTGCCTCCACCTCGCCGAGATCTATCTTTAGAGGGGTCCCTGGTTCCTGTGCGTTCAGGCATTCCGGAGAAACGGACTCCTTCACCCTGCCTGGTAGGCGAGGTTACCTTTTGAGTATAGAGACACACGGGCGACTACAAATATGGCCGCCATAGCGACCCCACTTCAAGATGCGCTGTGATTGGCCGGCAGTGTATAACCCTCGCTGTGATTGGCCAGTAGTGTGATGACGCAATTTTGCAGCGAAATTCTCCCCCCCTCACGGCTCATAGAAAACATAAAGAGAAGGCTTTAGAAGCTGAAAATAACGGAGTGGGTGTTCTAAAACTTTAGCGATTTAACAGTTAGGACAATTTTAAGATTTGTTTTATAAAAAAAGTTACATGGTATAACTTTAAGTTTTATTGCTGATTTCAGTTATTGTAACTCTCTGTGAACCCTTTGTGGCGTTTTGTGAACGTTTATGTTGTATTTGGAAGTTAATTATTTGACCATGTTTGCTGCTGTCTGCAGAGCAGTGCCTAGTGCACAGGTGTATATCATTCTGCTAATCACTTTGAAGTGTGAATAGCCAATTAACTGGTCACTTTGAAGTGTGCCCTGTGAATCTGCTACTTAACTGGTTTCATTAAATGGTCACATCTTACTCGGACTCTGTCTTCATTGGCTGTGGTTTAACTTGGTGTTAAGTGGCAGTTCCAAAACACTGCATGCGAACACTATAGACACCTTTATAGGGTGTTAAAAAAAGGCTCCTCATCACGATGACCTCATGGTTGATTAGGAAACATAAGGCCCGGAGAGAAGATATGCAGTCAGTCAGGAAGACACATGGAAGAGCAGATGAAAGGGCACACATTGCATAACGCTGAATCACCGGTTTAGCGCACAGCTTGTCGGAAATGTTTTTGTTTTGTCGTAGAGTAAAAAGGTACCCGACGCCCAAAGTGCTGCCAGATTTGTGTTTGCTATGTTGATGAATTGAATATATAGGACTACACAATGGAAATCAAGTCCACAGGTTTTTTTTTTTTGTATCCTTTTTAGCTTTAATTGCGACCGTCAGGTCGCAGTTACTCTCAAAACCTTCACCGGCTGTCTGTCAGTCAGTCTGTCAGTCTGTCAGTCACTCTGTCAGTCAGTCACTCTGTCAGTCTGTCCGTCACGTCACACTTTTCCCCTACTCATATCTCCGCCACCGTTGCCCCTATCCATGCCAAACTTTGCACACACACACCTTGGCTGCCAAACCACAGCCTCCACCCTCATTTCTCACATGCCCCTCTTCTAGCGCCACCATGAGGCCGATTCTTGCAAAACAAATTTTTGGACACTGCTCCTACAGATTTTGGTCTAAAATCACACAAAGCGGTACACAGTATCTCTAAAGTCATGTCATCAACATGGATCTGTCCCATTTCCCATATTCCCTCCTGATTGCCTACCATTGCCTTCTAAAGTTTGTGTATGCGACCTGACGGTCGCTTATCTCCCGAGTAGGGAGTCTTACTGGTGTCTTACTGTACAACGTGCCGTTTACATTTCTGACCAGTAAAGTATTCAATCAATCCATCAACCAATCAATTTACTTTGCTGCATTTGATTTGAATCGATTCAGTGTCGGACTGGAAAACATAACCTTATCCCCAAGTTCCCTAGCAGCTTACTGGGGTAAAGGTGGTGTGTGAATTCCTCCTGTTGTCAGTAGGGCTGTCACAATTATTACATAATCGTCTAATCGCAATTATTTTACACAATCGCGATTATTTTTCATAATCGTCGTAATCGTGAATGTTGAAAATGTTTCAAATATATATTTTTTTTAAGTAAAAAATTGTGGAAATAGCAGATCTACAAGCTCACAACGCGTCGCATCGCGACGCGTTGTGAGCTTGTAGATCGGCTATTTCCACTATCAATGTTATTTTTTTAAGTAGAAACTAAAGTTGTCAAATGAGTCCATAATTTCTTTGTATAATGGGTTATGTGTCATATCTGCCATGTGCAACTTCAAAGCCTAAAAGCCAAACAGAAATGCAATTATCAACGACAAAAAACACTATTAAATCGTTAATCGCAATTATTTGAGTGACAATTAATCGTCATATAAAATGTCATATCTTGACAGCCCTGGTTGTCAGACATTCAAATCATGTGAGTGATCCGTGTCAGTCAACAATGATGTGGGAACTGGGATAAATTAGTCTTTTTTTAGTCCGTCCGTCACGTGTCACACTTTTGCCCCTACTCTTATCACTGCCACCGTTGGCCATATCGATGCCAAACTTTGCACACACACTCCTTGGCTGGCAAATCACAACCTCTCCGCCCCTGATTTCTCACATGGCTCTCTTCTAGGGCCACCATCAGGCTGATTTTTGCAAAACACATTTCTGGACATCCTACAGATTTTGGCCTAAAATCAGGCAGTAAGCAGTACACAGTATCTCTAATGTCATCAACATGGATCTGTCCCATTTCCCATATTCCCTCCTGAGTTTGTGTATGCGACGTGAGTGACGGTCGCTTATCTCCCGATAAGGGAGTCTTGGTTGTGTGAATTGTTTCTGTCTCTGTATAAAGACGTAGTCTAAGTTTTGCATGCCGGAAATAACAGATACACGAGTCTTGGTTGTGTGAATTGTTTCTGTCTCTGTATAAAGACGTAGTCTAAGTTTTGCATGCCGGAAATAACAGATACACAAGCTCACAACATGTCAAATTTGTAATGCGTCGAGAGCTTGTAGATCTGCTATTTACTGAGCACGACACCGGCACGGAATTAAGTATAAAATAGGCCTTAAGGCATGAAACACTGACAGACGTTTTGACATGACTGGGAGTCCCGGATCAAAATGACCCCATTCTGTGTTTCTGCTGCCACCTGTCTACACACAGTGAGTACTATATGATGGACAGACAGTGCTACATAGCAGTGGTTCCCAACAGGGGGTCCCCAAATAATTGTCACAGTCTGAAAAGTGTGAGGCGTTGTGAGCTTGTAGATCTGCTATTTTCTGCTAATTTCCCCCCCAAAAAAGGGTTGAAGTGGTTAATATAAAAAAAAAAGCAAAAAAATAGAAGTGACTCAAGTCCTTTTATACCGGCTTGCGCCTTAAAGTAACTCAAGTTTATATAGGGAGTTAAAATTAAATAGCCCAAGTAGGCGACAATATAACAATACAATCATCACATCAAAAGAACTTAAATTCACACATAAAAAGGTGGCCTAAAACAGACAATATCAAACACAAATGGTCTATTTGCTTCCATTTGTACACTTTCAGAGTTAAATTAACATTGATTGAACAATATAAATGCGGCGAGCGAGGACAGCCTGCCGCTCTACTCGGGACCGCGTACCACATGTTTGAAGCACAACAAAACTACAGACCTCTCAAAACAAACTAGTCAGACTAGCACTACACCTAGGACTCATCTAAGCCCTGCTAATCATGCTAGGGTGCGTGGCTCAGGGTAGAGGACAGAGTACAGCAGGGGTGAGATGCCATGGGTTCGCGTGGGCTCAGCGAGCCCACACTTATTTTGCTGCACGCACGCGCGCCTCATATGCACACACTAATTAACAATAAAAACAGCGTGCGTGCATGACGTCATGACTTTAGAGGACCCACACTTCTAAAATCCATATCACACCACTGGAGTACAGCAACTTGCACTGTGCCTGGTTTTCAAGATACTCAAGAGAAGTGGTTCTTAAACCTTTTTAGCTCAAGACCCAAAAGAGAAATTAGACGTTTGCCCGAGACCCAAACTAGTGAAAAGATCTACAAGCTTATAGCTATTTTCACTACTTCTTAATTACATAATATAATTTTTTATTTATAGTATTTCTTAGATGTGGTTGTTTTTAGGGAGGGAAAATCCTTTGAAATAGGATAGGAAAATAAAAAGCGATTTTTGCTCGAGTCTTGACTCACTCGAGACCCATAAAAATTGATCAATGACTCACAAATGGGTCCCGACCCACTGACCCAGTGTTTGGGAACCAGTGCTCAAGAGACCAGTGTCAGAAGAGTCAGAAACGCCCAGGGGCCCAGTAAGGTCCCAAAGTCCCAAAGTCCTCGGACGGCCGCTAGTAAATTCAGATGGCCGGTGTCCTACTCCGACGCCATATGGAGGTCTTTTGGAGGTCTTTTCGGGGTCGTACGTCGTACGGAGGTCTTTTCGGGGTCGGGTCCTACTCTGACGTCATATGGAGGTCTTTTGGAGGTCTTTTCGGGGTCGTACGTCGTACGGAGGTCTTTTCGGGGTCGGGTCCTACTCTGACGTCATATGGAGGTCTTTTGGATGTCAGGGTTAGGGTTAGGGTTAGGGTTAGGGTTAGGGTTAGGTTACCCGGCCGGCCGAATAGACCGGCCGGCCGGCCGAATATACCGGCCGGACTTTGGCACTCGCCCTCTCTCCAGGGGCACACAACACCAGAGAGGCACTCTCTCCACTGATCTCATTCCACATGGATTCGGCACAAACATGGGGATAAATTCATTATACCAGGGGTCTTCAACAGGGGGTCCTCAGAGTTACTACATGGGGTCCTACAAATCTTTGAGTGATAACGTTTTTCCCCCCCCCCATTTTTTATATTAACCACTTGAACCCTAGCGTCCATATTCTGAGAACTGTAGCCAAAAATAGCAGATCTACAACCTCACAACGCCTCGCAGCTTGTAGATCGGCTATTTTCGGCAAAGAGGTTTGGTGTAGAGGGGAAAAAGAGCAGACAGTTTATTAGGTAGTGACGGTTAAAGTGGTTGAATATCTGAAAACACAAATGGACATGAATCCAAAATACACTGATGATCGTGCTGTGAAACGATGGAATCTATGAGAAGGTTTTGGGGGTTCCTGCTTCATCTCTCTCTCAACTAATAGTCCAGTAAAAATAAAGCTGAGGTTGGACAAAAATGTATTATTTCGTTTTTCAACTGATTCTGACAGGAAATTAGGTCTACTAGCCAGGATAAAAAATCTACCATGATCTGCTCACTGCAAATACCCACAGTGGCCAAATCCAGTTGGGCTCCCATCGACTTTCTATACAGGAGGAAAATACCCAGAAAGAAAATCTGCTTTAAGTAGGATGTGAGGGGTCTAACTAGGGGTTGTCATGATGCTGAATCCATTGCAAGCATTTGTTTTGCACAAAAACATTCATTGGCCCCATAAAACGCCCACAAAACTGTGGAAAAGTGATGACTCATCACTTTTCATCACTAAACCATCATTTTCTGGGGCCATTGTTAGCCCAAAGAATGTTTTTTGTGCAAAACAAATGCTTGCAATGGAGTCAGCATCATGTCAAACCCCTAGTTAGACCCCTCACATCCTACTTAAAGCAGATTTTTTTTTCTGGGTATTTTCCTCCTGTATAGAAAGTCGATGGGAGCCCAACTTGATTTGGCCACTGTGGGTATTTGCAGTGAGCAGATCATGGTAGATTTTTTATTCTGGCTAGTAGACCTAATTTCCTGTCAGTTGAAAAACTAAATAATACAATTTTGCCCAACCTGAGTGTATTTTTTCCCTAGATTTACTAGACTATAAACGTTGAAGACCCCTGCATTATACTATTTGTATGGCACCAAAATGTGGAATGCCCTACCACCAGCCATCAAACAGTGGCCTACCATACTCTATGGTCCCTAGTCCCTACCCTCCTTCAAAACCGCCTTGAGAAAGAGCACCAATCTGCAATTTACTGGACCTGTCCTAAGTCTTCTAGCCTGTGCATGACAAAAGAAATGAATGAAGCTGCATGTTTAGCATGAATAGCAGCATCTATGCTAGCCCTAGAATGTCTCTTATTTTCGGTCGATTGACCCTTTGGGTAATCCCTCAAATAGAGCCATAGAACGCTCCCATGGCGCGGCGGTTAGCAAATAATCTGCGCGGCACTAAAGTGCTGCGCGCTACTTGTGTACTCACCCAATAATTTATTCCTCATCCTGGGAGAACGATATTGTCCTGTAGTGTTATATCCATTTGAAAGTTCTGGCTGAAAACATGTACTTTGTAAAATATCACCACTTAACACGAGCCAACACGGACGACTTATACGACCGGGCGAGGGGATCGGAATGACTGCTGGACTGAATATATCATAACTTCCTTTGGGAAGCACAAAACGTACGGGGCAACACAATTGACAGGTGCTTGTGATTGACGTGGGGTGACTAATCACACCACCTGCGTGATTGTGTGCCCCGTACGTTTTGTGCTTCCCAAAGGAAGTTTTGATATATTCAGTCCAGCAGTCATTCCGGGCCCCTCGCCCGGTCGTGTCAGTCGTCCGTGTTGGCTCATGTTAAGTGGTGATATTTTACAAAGTACATGTTTTCAGCCAGAACTTTCAAATGGATATAACACTACAGGACAATATCGTTCTCCCAGGATGAGGAATAAATTATTGGGTGAGTACACAAGTAGCGCGCAGCACTTTAGTGCCGCGCAGATTATTTGCTAACCGCCGCGCCATGGGAGCGTTCTATGGCTCTATTTGAGGGATTACCCAAAGGGTCAATCGACCGAAAATAAGAGACATTCTAGGGCTACATCTATGCTTGCAGCTGCAGTCAACAATGCAGCAAAATATGTAACTACAACGTTACGTTACGTTCCGCTGCATGCAGCAGCAGCATGTACTAGCAACAGACAAACAAAGACAATAGTGGTTGTTTATTACCTACACGACACGTGTAACCGTGTGCTGTTGTTGTTGTTTCGCTGGTCTGGTAAATGTTGATGTGTGTCGGACGCAGATCTATGACGTTCGCAAGCACGTTGTACTGTTTTGCTCGTACGTCGTCACCATGCGACACTGTTGTTTTTCACACGCGCACACACACACACACACACACACACACATTCCATTTTATTACCTTTTTTTGTTATCATTAATGGAAAGCCTGGTGAGGCGAGGTTATCATTAATGAGTTAAAGATATAACAAATGTAACAATCTTTGTAAAAATGAATGAATGAATGAATGAATGAATGATGGAGAAACAATGCAGCATTCATTGTGAACCTGTATGGCAACAGTCCGCCATTCCCAGAACATGGACGCTAGGGTACTTACTAGTGGTTAAATAATAATAATAGAGTAGTAGTCTACTTGAGGAGACTATGAAAACACCACTATGCATCTCTCTAATCTGTTTTGAGCTCATTTCCACTGTTGCCAGATTTTGCGAGAGAAACAAAGCAACTGGTCTATGAAAACAAGCCCAACAGGAACGACTACCATCAGTTTACCATCAGTTTGATTGATTGATTGATTGATTGATTGATTGATTGATTGATTGACCGATGGATGGATGGATGGATGGATGGATGGATGGATGTAAACAGTATACAGTCAGATAACACAAATTAGTCCTGGGGACTTGTTTCCATTGTGGTCCTATATTAAATTCAAGTATTCAACTCTTTAAAACGATATACTTCGGCGATGTACAAGCTCATAACCGCTGTGCCTGTGAGCTTGTAGATCTGTGAAAATAATATGGGATATTATATTATTATTATTATAATATATTATATAATATTATTATATTATATTTTAATTTAACAATACAAATGGGGGGATCCCTGGCACAAAATATTTTTCAAATGAGAGGGGAGTCCGCGGACAAATACTTACTAATCCGGGTGTCCTTCGTTGACATGAAAATGTTTGAGAAACACCAATTTAAACAACTTTAGGAAGCAAGTCTAAATAAGCAACCCCCAAAAAGGGCAAACCACAACTAATATTCAACAAACGACCTTTACAGAAAAACTATAGCCCAAATAAGAGGACATGGCAACTCTGTCTCATTTCTGTCTTGTCAGAGGTTAAGGCAACAAGCATGTCCAGAGGGAAATGAAGGGATTACAACAAGAGCATGATTTGGGTTCTGCAAACACACTCCCTCTCCAAGACAAATAAGGGAGGATACATGTGTCTATTAAAAAGACATGATTTATTTTAAATTATTTTATGCACATAGGCTACTGTAGTCTACACTGTACAGTTACAGTACAATGAATATACAATACGCACACTGACCTGTTTTCTAGACTTTTGCATGTAAAATACATTTACAGTACATTGTTGTCAGTTGTCACATCATTATTAAAAGGATAAAACGCAAGAAAGCTGGCCTCTTATTTCCATTGTGTGTGTGTGTGTGTGTGTGTGTGTGTGTGTGTGTGTGTGTGTGTGTGTGTGTGTGTGTGTGTGTGTGTGTGTGTGTGTGTGTGTGTGTGTGTGTGTGTGTGTGAGTGCGTGCGTGCGTGCGTGCGTGCGTGCGCTCAAGTCCATGCACACCCAATGGTGCTAGAAAATGAGCTTGTGGGAAAAATTGTGGGTGTGCCCTCATACAATTTAGTGATAAAAAAAATGCATCTCTTAAAAAAAACATCACAACATGCTCTAAGCTTGTAGATCTTTTTTTTTTTTTTTTTTTAAAGCTGATATACTGTAGGCTATAGGGCCGAAGTGGTAGTGATTCAACTGATTTTGCATGCTGGGGACCCCCAAGAACCCTTCCTCAAGGACCCCTGGGCGTCCCGGGAATGAGTGGATTCCCTCTTTGAGAAGCACTGTTGTATCAGCCAGTGTAAAGACAAAGTCCACTCATTTCTTTTATTGTTTTGTAAATACATTTTCTTAGTCCTTCATGACAGCCAGGGGCAAAAGCAACAAAATGGTGCACTCATGAGGCTTTTTCTTTTTTAAGATTTGTTTTTGGGGCTTTTTTGCCTTTATTGAAAGGTCATGGAGAGACATGCGGCAAGATCTTTCAGACCTCAACCAGCCAAATGAATCATATTACATTGTAGTTTCTGTAAGATAAGCTACCATATAAATAATAATAATTACTGGTATATGTTCTGTTTGTAGGTCCAAAGTTCATGTGTAAAATGGTTTGTGCACACGAAAATCCCAGGAAGAGATAGATTTGAACTGTTTTTCATATAATTCAAAATGGTGGAATAACTAAAGGTCAGATGTCATTGAAACCTGCACTGTGATAGTTGTCCCTCATGAGGAGACACATAGACCTATACTGTATGTATTGAAGTTTCATATCTGTAGGTCATACAGCTTTGCCTGTTCAAAGTTAGCATTTTTCAATTGATTGCTAGAGAGCCACCCTTTGGTCAAGGATTGTGAATTTCATTTCCCTGCAGGTTTTTCTTTTTGCCCTCGACCATCCTGCCGCATTTTGTAAAAACTGACTGCACGGTTTGGCCTAGAGCAGTGGCAGAAAAACATAATTGTAACTGTTCATATAATTCCAAATGGTGGGAGATCTAAAGGTCAGAGGTCAAAAGTTAGCCTGTGATAGTTGTTTGTCATGAGGAGATGGCGAGGTGCACATGAGTATTGACGTTGCACAGCAATAGAGAGTATGTGCATGCATAAAGTGAATGGCAAATCGAGTGGCAAAGTGAGTGGCAAAGTGAGTTTAACGTTGTTTAATGTTGTTTAATGCAATCTGTAGGACTTTTCTGTTTGGATATACAGTATGCGTTCCCGCATAACTTCCGGGTATGATGATGATGTCACTCGCATACCCTCTATAGCTCAAACAAGGCATGGGTTCAACCTGTTCAAAGGTTTTGCATTCAATTGATTGCTATAGCGCCACCCTTTGGCCAATGGTTGTGGGTTTCGTGTCAAAGCAGGGTGACAGGTGAATCTACCATATTGCACTGTTTTGTAAAAAACGACTGCATGGTTAGGCTAATTCTGCGACTTATGTGTAAAAAGCGCCCCCAAAAAAACAGTAGAATAACAAAAGGGGCGTCGCACTTCGTGCTTGGCCCCTAATTGAGGGTATGCGCATGAATAAAGTGAATGGCAAATCGAGTGGCAAATTGAGTGGCAAAGTGAGTGGCAAAGTGAGTTTAACGTTGTTTAATGCAATCAGATACGACTTTTCTGTTTGGACGTATGGGCTGTCAAGTCCAGAAAGTATTTTTTTGCTGCTCAGTATGTGTTCCTGCATAACCTCCAGGTATGATGATGATGTCACGCGCATACCCTCTATAAACAAAATGTAAGAGTTTGAACCTGTCCACAATTTTCCAACATCCCATTGTGCATTGCGCAGAAGGCGAGCGGCATTTCCGGCGTCGCAGCCAGTGTGAATTACAAGCTCACAACGGTTGCATCTGCGACGCGACGTGAGCTTGTATGTCTGCTGGTCTGCTGTTAACCGGAAGTGTCCCGCAGATAATGCTAATAATGCTACAGTAAAGTCTTGCGGAAACAGGTGGATAGCCACCTGTGCTCCTGCGATGCAACAAGTTGTACGTTTGTAGGTCTACTATATTTGAAAAATCTTGAAAAATGCATAACAGATGTTAAAACTAAATTGTCCCAAGAAATGTCATTTCTTGCAACGTTTGCAAATTTTTGGGCCGACCTCCAACGGACAAGGATGCCCCGGTCCCTGGGCGATGTCATAAATACAGTATCCCCAAGATACTGTATTTATGACATCGCCCAGGGACGCCAGTGTTCACGTGGTTAAAATAACCACTTTGACTTGACAGGTTCATCACCCATCATCCTTCATGGGCATTTACGGCATGTTGGCCTTGATGAAGACCAGATGCATTGGACTGGACTGGACTGGACTGAGCCATCTTCTCATCCCATCCCCACCGTGCCCTGGAGGTGTGATGATGTTGTCCTGGCGTGCACAGTGCGGTGCCGTGCATGGGTTGGAAGTTGACAGAATAAGTAATGTTTTATTTTTATATTTTATTGCGACCGTAGGTCGCAGTTTAGTATCAAAACCTCCACCGGCCGTCCGTCGGTCGGTCGGTCGGTCACACGTCACACGTCACACCTTTGCCCTGCTCATATCTCCGCATCAGTATGACATCACACTGCTGACATCAGTATGACATCTCACTAAGTCTGACCTCACAAGCCCCATATTTGGACACGAACAACATATAACTCCATATGTTAAACAGTTGGTTGCTAGGGTAAAAAACATGGTTGCTATGGTAAACAGCTGGTTGCTAGGGTAAACAGTTGGTTGCTAGGGTAAAAAACATGGTTGCTATGGTAAACAGTTGGTTGCTAGGGTAAAAAAACATGGTTGCTATGGTAAACAGTTGGTTGCTAGGGTTATGAGCCGATGAGTTGTGTCAGAGTCGAGATCCTGCTTGCATCTAATCTGTCGGTAGATAATGCCGGTCTTATATAAGGGTCATTTGTGTACGGTGTGATGTCATACTGATGTCAGCAGTGTGATGTCATACTGATGTCAGCAGCTATGTCTCTATATATGGAGTTATATGTTGTTCGTGTCCAAATATGGGGCTTGTGAGGTCAGACTTAGTGAGATTCGTCGGTTATCTCCATATATGGAGGGATGTGTTGGTTATCTCCATATCTGGAGATTCAACCTTCAACGATTTTGACATCTTGTTACTAATCTGTCGGTAGATAATGCCGGTCTTATATAAGGGTCATTTGTGTACGGTGTGATGTCATACTGATGTCAGCAGTGTGACAGGAGATAAGCGACCAACGGTCGCTTATCTCCCGATTAGGGAGTCTTACTGGTAATATTTGTATTAATATCAATGTTATTGTTATAGGCCAGGGGTGGGCAACTTTGATGATGGAGAGGGCCAATGTTTTTCCACACTCACTCCAGGGGGCCATTTTAGTATGTCATACAATAGAACCAAAAATAGCAGATCCACAAGCTCAAAACGCGTCGCAGCGCAACGCGTTTTGAGCTTGTAGATCTGCTATTTTTGATTCTTTTGAATTTGAGTCCTGAATATTTTTTTGTTATTTTTGAATTGGAATACTGAAATTTTACATTTTGAATTCATTTCAAATGCTTTTACTGTAGTTATACTCCTGTTAACTTTATGAACTTAAATACAAATACGTTGGTCATAAATAAAGACTCATATTTTAATACTCACTACTATACTAATAATTAAGCTGCTAAAATAGTAATTAAAGAGGGTCACGTTTGCATGTTTGGAATTGTAACAATAATATATCAGTATTCCGATATTAACCTGCGGCCCGCATTAAGTCAAGGTGGGGGCCGCATGTGGCCCCCGGGCCGCCATGTTGCCCATGTATATTATAGGCCGTTGTATTTTAATGGTTATATTTATTGGTACATCAATCATTTACTGCCTTACTGGTTTTAATGAACTTGACACTCTTGATACATAAATTGCACCCGCCTCCGGTTTTGTTCATTCTGAGCATATACATATTAGGGGACCCTTGTGTTGTTCATTTACATTGTCAAGCATTGTATGTGGTTAATATGGGTTTGTTAATGTGTTTCACTCCTGTGAGAGTAAAACAGTAGTCACTGATATAGCTGTGCCACTGAGTTGATTAACTGTCTTAAGGGCTAGTTGACGCTTATGGACCTCAGGGATACTGGCAATAGAGCTGGTCAACAGAGCTTCTCTCTCCAAGGCCTTGCTCATATATTTACATTGGCAGACTGGACATGGCATTAGTCCACTCCACTTCCCTGTCTGGTCAAACAGACAGACTGAGGGCAGAAGAGAAAAGGCAGAAACCCTTGTTCACAGTAGGGCCTGACCGATAATATATCGGTTTGGCTGATTTATCGGACATTATTGACTTTTTTATTTTTATTTTTTTTCATTATGCATCCAATGTGCCTGGTTTTTTCATCACTTTCAATCTGGCCTTCCTAATTTGGGCATGTGTAATTAGGTGAAATAGGTTAAGTTGTTTTTAATATGCCTTGGTCAAACAAAATACAGTTCCGTTTATGTATGTATGAATGTTCTTTTCATATATTGAAGTTTAAAAGGGCAAGGGTGTTGTATTATGTTGATAAAATATAACTTATGCAATATAACTTACAATTACAATTCTCTCTCTCTCTCTAGGTCGTCCTCAGACGAGCCCTCCATCGTTGCTTCCAGTCATCCCGGTTCTCCATACACATCTGGAGAGCATAGACCTTATTCCTTTCCACGCCCCCTACTTCTGACCGGAAGCCTTATTTGGGCTTTAGTTGTCTTGGGATTTCCTGTTTACGTTCATCTGATCTGATTCTCTCTTAACTGACGAGACGGGATTGTTTTACTTTGTAATTTTACTTTGTAACTTATGTTAACAATGTCACTTAAATGGCAACACTCATCCACTCAGCTGATAAATGACGGAGTTGTGACGATACACACCCGTTCTATCTGTCTATCTTTAGAATTGATTTTAAGATTTTATTGTTGACTTTTAAAGCTCGTAACGGCCTAGCACCTCAGTATCTAGTTGATCTTTTAAAACCGTATGTGCCTGCCCGCAGTTTGAGGTCCTCTGGTTTGGCTCTTCTGGAGGTTCCCAGCTCAAACAGGGTAACCAAGGGTGACAGGGCCTTTGCGGTCAGGGCCCCCACGCTTTGGAACAGCCTTCCAGTGGCCCTCAGATTTGTTAGCTCCATAACTGTTTTTAAGTCTCAACTTAAGACCTATTTTTATAGAAAGGCCTTTTTAACCCCCTAAAGTGCATCTTTTCTCACTTTTACCATTGCTGTATGTTGTTTTTATACTTATTTTATTGTTACTGAACCTGTTATGATTTGACTCACTGTTGATGTTATTTTGTTGTTAAGCCACTTTGTAACATTGTTTTAAAAGGTGCTATATAAATAAAGTTTTATTATTATTATTATTATGTCATTTAATGTTAAGATTTGGAGGGAGAAAAAAAATACTAAAAAAGAAATTGAAACAAGCATTTAGTTAACAGTTAACATGCTTTTAGTTGACCTTAATTGTACCAGTGAACTACTGTCATTAAACTGTACATTTTCCATGCAAACTTCTAATAAATACTTCAATCAGTCTACAGACGATATGTAGATATTCATATCTACTTATAATGACGGCCATGTAGCGACGGTCCAGAGCGACCAGAGCTAAGCTAAGCTAACACAATGGAAACATGTTTACTAGTTTCTCCACAGCAACAACAGTTGGTTTTGTACTGATTTACAAACAAAGCGTTCTTAGCGTTGAATCATAATTTTGTTTCTAAAACGGCTAGTTCCATTCCTTGATTCTGATTGGCTGGTTGCTGTGGTATATGAGACTATAACCCACACCTTGAATCAGTTTATTTCAAACCCAGGTGTGTTATTTCTTTCCACAGTGTTCTACAGTGCACCAATTATCTGCACCTGTGTCGTTTCTGCTGCCTGGCCGGGAACTACTTTCTTGCAGAGCAGACCTTATAGTGTATTATTAGTGAAATAGAAAGTTTTAATTGGTACATGTCTATGATTTTCATGTTGCCATATTGTGACCGTTTTAGAAAAGCAATAAGCCACGCGAGGCACGCTGAGAGGGTTGGAAACACGAGGCTGTGCCTCGTGTTTCCCAACGCCTCTCAGCCGGTGTATACTACCCCGGTAACCACTCGCCTCTTGTGGCTTATTGCTTTAATGACTCCTAGTAAACCTTGTTTTCCTTCCAGTTAGGGCTGTCACGATTATGACATTTTACATGACGATTAATTTTCTCTCAAATAATTGCGATTAACGATTTAATTGTGTTTTTGTCGATGGCAATTACATTTCTTGGCTTGTGGGCTTTGAAGTTGCACATGGTAGATATGACACATAACCTAAATATACAAAGAAATTACTGACATATTTGACAACTTTATACTTAAAAAAGAACATTGATAGTGGAAATAGCCGATCTACAAGCTGAACGCGTCGCGATGCGACGCGTTGTGAGCTTGTAGATCTGCTATTTCCACTTTTTTTTCTACTTTAAAAAAAATATATATGAACATTTTTCAACATGGAAACGATTATGACAATTATGAAAAATAATCGCGATTATGTCAGATAATCGCGATTAGACGATTATGTAATAATTGTGACAGCCCTACTTCCAGTTCCACATCAGGACGCTGGTTCATGTCAGACCTCATCTCCATTCTCCACTGTTAGGTTACATAACTTACTGAAAGTCTTGTCACACTTTTTACAGTGAAAAGGTTTTTCTACTGTGTGGATACGCTGGTGAATCTTCAGTTCATTTAACCGCCTAAAAGTCTTTTCACACTGTTTACAACAGAAAGGTTTTTCTCCAGTGTGGATACGCTGGTGAATCTTCAGTTCATTTAAGCGCCTAAAACTCTTGTCACACTCTTTACAGTGAAAAGGTTTTTCTCCTGTGTGGATACGCAGGTGACTCCTTAGGTGTCCTAACTCACTGAAACTCTTGTCACACTCTTTACAGTGAAAAGGTTTTTCTCCTGTGTGGATACGCAGGTGACGCTTCAGGTGTCCTAACTCAGTGAAACTCTTGTCACACTCTTTACAGTGAAAAGGTTTTTCTCCTGTGTGGATACGCTGGTGACTCTTCAGGTGTCCTAACTCAATGAAACTCTTGTCACACTCTTTACAGTGAAAAGGTTTTTCTCCTGTGTGGATACGCTGGTGATTCTTCAGGTTACATAACTTACTGAAACTCTTGTCACACTTTTTACAGTGAAAAGGTTTTTCTCCTGTGTGGATACGCTGGTGAATCTTCACTTCATTTAACCGCCTAAAAGTCTTTTCACACTGTTTACAACAGAAAGGTTTTTCTCCAGTGTGGATACGCTGGTGAATCTTCAGTTCATTTAAGCGCCTAAAACTCTTGTCACACTCTTTACAGTGAAAAGGTTTTTCTCCTGTGTGGATACGCAGGTGACTCCTTAGGTGTCCTAACTCACTGAAACTCTTGTCACACTCTTTACAGTGAAAAGGTTTTTCTCCTGTGTGGGTACGCAGGTGACGCTTCAGGTGTCCTAACTCAATGAAACTCTTGTCACACTCTTTACAGTGAAAAGGTTTTTCTCCTGTGTGGATACGCTGGTGATTCTTCAGGTTACATAACTTACTGAAACTCTTGTCACACTTTTTACAGTGAAAAGGTTTTTCTCCTGTGTGGATACGCTGGTGAATCTTCAGTTCATTTAACCGCCTAAAAGTCTTTTCACACTGTTTACAACAGAAAGGTTTTTCTCCAGTGTGGATACGCTGGTAAATCTTCAGTTCATTTAAGCGCCTAAAACTCTTGTCACACTCTTTACAGTGAAAAGGTTTTTCTCCTGTGTGGATACGCAGGTGACTCCTTAGGTGTCCTAACTCACTGAAACTCTTGTCACACTCTTTACAGTGAAAAGGTTTTTCTCCTGTGTGGATACGCAGGTGACGCTTCAGGTGTCCTAACTCAGTGAAACTCTTGTCACACTCTTTACAGTGAAAAGGTTTTTCTCCTGTGTGGATACGCTGGTGATTCTTCAGGTTACATAACTTACTGAAACTCTTGTCACACTTTTTACAGTGAAAAGGTTTTTCTCCTGTGTGGATACGCTGGTGAATCTTCAGTTCATTTAACCGCCTAAAAGTCTTTTCACACTGTTTACAACAGAAAGGTTTTTCTCCAGTGTGGATACGCTGGTGAATTTTCAGTTCATTTAAGCGCCTAAAACTCTTGTCACACTCTTTACAGTGAAAGGGTTTTTCTCCTGTGTGGATACGCAGGTGTCTCCTTAGGGTACCTAACAGATTGAAACTCTTGTGACACTCTTTACAGTGAAAAGGTTTTTCTCTGAAAGACTTTGGTTCATCTGTGTCTCCTCGTTCCTGGCTGTTTACAATTCTGGTGATTGGCTGGAAGGATTCTGAGGGGATCTGTTAATTTATGGGCAATTGGCAATAGAGGTCGTCATGGCTCGATTGAGATCTGAAGTATGTAGGCCTACAATCAGAACAGCGGACGTTAGTCTGGGAGGATTGAGACCCCACTCCTTCCTGGAGTGGTGGTTCATCATCAAATCTGCATCTATACATGGACTGTGATAGGGATTCTGTTGGGTAATGGACAATCTATTTATTGTCTTCCTGTTCTCTATCTCCTTCTTTCACAACACTGTGTAAACACACCAATTTGTCTGGTCTCTGTGGAATGAAGTTAATTAAAAATATTTTCAAATCTTATACATGCTGATCAGAGCTCTGGTCTGACCTCACTCACAGCACAACCGGTTGCCATGCATGCCTGACAACACAGATGAGCGCAGGCTGCCGCTCCTCCATATTTGGGCAAGAGAATCAATATGACATCACCACCATGATGGAAGAGATCCCAAATTTGGTGTTGACTGGACGTTAAATAGGCTCCTCCCACTAACGTTGGAAGCCTAATACGACGAACGGTATGGACTTTCAACATTTAGCTTGAATAGGTTTATCGCATGGATCCAGCGAACATGTGTACCATTTTTTTGTGAGATTTGGAGGAAATATGTAGGAAAAGGAGCAAAAGGTGTGTTTTTGAAGAAAATTCAAAATGGCGGAGAATCTATCCTGATGCAAATGGGTGTGGCGTGGGGACATGCGTCATGAGTCATGACCCAAGACCCAAGGAATTATCCAGGGGTCTGAGAGGCTAAAAATCTCATCAAATGATGGTCCGTGGCTCAAATGCCCAATAAATAATGGACCTTCATTTGAAAAGGGTTGAAAACCACTGACACGTTCTTTTGAAAATTTCATGTTACGATTATTGTGACCAAAATAATGATTTACGAGATAATCATAATACCGGCAAGGCCCATTCCCACTGGGCCCGATAAACAGATAAAAAAATATCTTTCTCCATTCAAGTGGATGGTAAGATACAGATACAAAATATCTGTGATAGATATATTTTTTATCTGTATCTTGCCGTCCACTTGAATGGAGAAAGATATAGTTTGTATCTGTTTATCTGGCCCAGTGGGAATGGGCCTTTATTCTGGGGTGGAACGTTTACCAAAAATTGCAGATCTACAACACGACGCGTTGTGAGCTTGTAGATTAACTATTTTTGGCAAAGAGATTTGGTAGAGAGTGAAAAAAATTACTGTATCGAGTTGTTTTACAAATTATAGAGGGTTTAAATGGTACCAGATATGCAGCTCGGCAAATAAACGTTGAAATGATCTTAGTTCATGACAGAGGATAATTTCACGATACATTTGAAAAACTCCACATTACGCTTAATGTGCGTGTTTTTTATCACTATAAACGATACTAGCGATTATCGTCCCTATTGACACTATAGGGCATTAACGACTTGTGATTTTTCCAAGTCGACTCGACTCAGTAAAAAGTTGAGTTGAAGTCGACTTTATCATTTGATGACGTCATCACATCACACACACACCCCAATTATTTGAGGGATCCCCAGATGATTAACTTAATGTGAAACATTGTTTTCTCACTCAACTGTAAACAAACCAACATAAAGGTTAAGTGTATAGAGGGTATCTTCACATTTCTAAAGTGCCAATTTAAGAACTTTTTAATACTTCTAAAATGTCAAATTAAACATTGTCCAAACATTGGCCCGCCCACTCAGCAACTTCCTGGTGCTGAAGTCACGTTTTGCAGGGTAACACCCTGCTAAAAGCCCATAGAGTTAACACAGAAATCGCAAATTTAATGCAATTTCCGAATAGTACAGTATAAAATACGGCTAGCATGATCAAGAACACAAGATAGTAAAAGGCACAAAAGCATTATAATTTACTTTACCGTTCGAAATAATGATTTGTTGGCTTTAAGTCCAGGATTTCTGTGTTATTTTACCCTTCTAAACTGACGTCAGCACAAGGAAGTTGCTGAGAAATTTGCTGAGTGGGCGGGCCGTGAATAGGGCTTATTATAAAAAACATATAGATCGCGAGGCGTTGTATGTAGATCTGCTATTTTCACAATAGAACGTTTGTTTTTTTGTGTTTTTTCAACATTGACTTTCGACTTTCTCTGGTGGGAGTCAACCTGTGTAACGAAGTCGACTTGTCGACTTTTTCGTTAATGCCCTACTAGACACGCGGGAGGAACCTGTCCGATAAGGAGGGCACCAACATGTTCAAAGAGGCTCCCAGCATCCCCAGAGGGCCCTGCTGGCCATGCGGTCGGTCATGCACCGCTCTTATTATCTCCAATAAGACTTCTGACACAGAGGCCAACGGGTCCCTGCAGAGTCCTCAGCTCCATGTCTTCCCATCATTAACAGTAAAGCCACTTTCATCTCTCCCTCCTACCACTCGGGGATGCTTCCTTCTTCCGGGCCGACTTTAGCATCGCTGCGCTTCATGGGTCCCTAAAAAACTGCACCTAATGGCCTCGGGTGGAAGCATGTGTGTGCGCAGGGGCGTCGCACCAAATTCTGGGCCCTGGGTAGGGAGGGGTACAAGGATCCACTCACATTTTGTGCTTTAACTGCCGAAAAATAGCAGATATACAAGCTCGCAGCGTGGCACCGAGTGCTGAGCTGCGAGCTCGTAGATCTGCTATTTTTGAAAATCTTGGAAATTTGTGCTGAACATTTCAAATCCTTCTAAGGTTTTTTGAAAAACCTATATTTTATGTCAGTGGTGCTCAAATATTTTCATGTGAAGGACTTTTCAAAAATTTTCAAAAATAGCAAAACTTGCTTGTAGATCTGCTATTTTTTAATAGCTAAAGACAGGCCCCTCCACCTTAGGCCCTAGTAACTCAGTCCCACTCCCCCCCCCCCCTTGTGACACCCCTGTGTGTGCGTGCGTTTGTACACGGCTCACAAACACACACGCGTTCCTGCGGTAATGACTTCCAGCATGATCTTTTGGTTAATAAGCGTGGACCCTGCTTGGTTGGTTGGTTGGCTGCATCTGCCTGCGGACTAATGCTTTACTGTAGGTCCATGTTTCAGGACCAGACCAGCCTCGCTGTCTCCTTCTACAGTAGCTCTGTCTATGGGGAACAGGGTGAAAACTAATTGATAAAGACATTTACAAGCTCACAACGCATTCTGATGTGATGTGTTGTGAGCCAGTTGATCACGGTAGTATTTTTGCATGACAAAGTATAAAATAAGTTGGGTAATCAGACGATTTAGTAGATTATGGGTTAGATTCCCGCTGGGTACGCCGCTGAGGGCGCTGGGGGCGTGTTCTCTCCTCCGCATCATCAGTGCCCATACCCTAGTTGGGATTGGCGAAAGGGCCTTTCTGTGTGGAGATTGCATGTTCTCCCCGTGTCTCCTAGGGTAGTTACCCTCACAAGAAACATGCAGTAATCCAACATATTGCCTCCCCATGGCCAGCCGGGGTGCCTGATGGAGGGGAAAGGAACAGTTTTGGACATACAGTCTGACAGGTTGACACCCAACAGTGACGATATCAGGATTAACTAGAAATACTGTTCTTACGAAACGTAAAATGTAAAATGTACGTAAAACTACAATGCAGACAAGTAGGTGCCAACTTGCACCTCACGCTCAAGCAGGCCACACATGGTCTACTTGTGCGGAAGCAGAGCACGCCACGAGCTGTGCCCTACTGGCCTGTTAATGAAGACATTACCAAGAAGGCTCTAATATACCAAACTTTGCTGACATCACCAGTGGCATCACCAGGAATGCTGGTCCCTCATTGGCTGTATAGGGGGTACACCTACATACAAACATACATTCCCAGCCATTCCAGGGCTACGTGCCAAAGTTTTGAGGAGAATAAACTTACTCTGATCTGATATAGATAAATAATTAGAAGAACAAAAAGATGAAGTTGAGGCTGAACAAAGTTTAATGGTGTAGGCCTATTGCTTCAAACAGTGTCGCGACAAACAAAAGGGAGATGAATTTTGTTTGTGCCTATCTAAAGACTGTCTCGAAAACCAAAGGATTTGAGAAACCAATATAGCACTGAGATTAAGAGCCAAAGATGGTAACTTGGCAAGTGCTAGGAAGGACCCATGACTACAGTTCTCCCTCTGAGGGTAAATTGTGACGGCATTAATGGGCCTGTTTGGCAAGAGAACAGCACTGACAATTCATGTGCTCTCTCTCTCTCTCTCTGTGTGAAGAGGCTAAAACAGTTGTTTTAGGCCAATGGGTGGGTTGCAGTTATGGACCTGTTCACTGACACTGTGGGTGTTGGATTTTGGCCACAAATAGTAAAGTAGCTTAAGTACTGGAGTAACTCTTGCACCACTCACACCAGATATATTTTATGGGCAGAGCAAAGCCTTCGTCATACGACAGAATGGATGGCTTACAACACGTTGTAGTCGTGAGCTTGTATGGGATACGTATAAATATACTATACTATACTATACTATACTATACTATACTATACTATACTATACTACAGTAACAATGGTTTTAAATTCAGTATCCATGGATGTCTCGATGTCTTGTCTTTTGATATTAGAATTCAATTTAAGTTTAGGATGATTTTTTTGAGAAACATGTGGATATTGCGGTGTGTGGAAAATATCCCCTTGTCTTGGGAGTGGAAACAACACAAGTATCAACATAGTCTTTATGAGACAGATTTTATATACAGTGATATATACAGTAGGTGTTTTCTGTCCTGATGCCAAACTATGGTTACGTACCTTGGGAAATGTCCAAATATTCATTTTTCAAGTTCCGGAGCAACAAAAAGGAGACAAATCCAGGCAAGAAGCACCTTTGTCGAGTGTCCGTATACAAACAAAATTGGCCAGTGTTTGGGGAGGGATATTTGTCATTGTATGTACTCCTACGGGTTAGGGGCAACAACACCTTTCAGCGGGGAGTGTTGGGCGGGAGGAGTAGGCTGAAGGCTCTAGTCTATGTCTTCCCGTTGGGGGCTCCTCACTGGAAGGTGAGCCGGTAGGATACAACATCAGTGGCAACACTCAGGAATGTGTGTGTGGGGAGGAATCAATTGGCATCATTACTGAACCGGGGAGAGAAGAACACCCTGACGTGACTTTGATTCCCTGCTTCACTCATACCAGGCCGCGACGTCACTGTAGATAAAATAATTCAGGGCTTAGAATGTGAATCTGGGAAAGAGCCCAGGGAACCGTAATTCACTTTCCAATTCAGCGTCCAAAGTTAACAGTAATAAACGCAAAACGAGAAGCCAGCGTGCTTTATCTACATGAGGTTAGAGTCAGTTGGCATGTTTGTGTACACGTTTTAAAAAACATTTTTCCTGTGCAGTGGTCCCGGCGCCTCGGGCCCGCTCTATCTTGATGTCAGTAGGGCAATGGGTCTTACATCTTTATAGCGTAATAAACAGCTAGAATGTTTAACAGCATTCCCATTAAATTGGTATATAGTGGCTCCCAATGATGTTTAGTTGGGGAAGGTCCAGTAGGGTCAAGATGATTAACCTGTGATGGTGCTGTGAAGTTTTGCTTCATCAGCGAAAAATACGTAAAAAAAAAAAGTTTAGTTTAGTTGCCATCTAGGCCAGTGGTTCTCAACCAGTGGTCCGGGGACCACCAGTGGTCCTTGCGGGGGTTCCAGGTGGTCCTCAGATACATGGAGAGTTGGTAACCAAATGGACCCTTATGAATATTTAACTCTTGAGCGTAATATGAAACCAAATGGACCCTTACATTTGGTTTCATTTTACACTCTCAATAGTTAAAAATCATTTTGTTAAACTGCATTACTTAATTTACAAGAAGTCTACACAACTAGAATATGTAGAAGAATTATTAGTTATTCGCCTGTTATTATTTGTCCTGCGGTACCAACATCAATTCAGCATGGAATTGCGGCCAAAAACGTATCCAACGACAACAAAATATTTGAACACGTATTGGGTCTGAGAGGCAAAACCTCATGAAGTGTTGGTCCGTGGCTCAAATGTCCAATAAATAATGGACCTTAATCTGAAAAGAGTTGAAAACCACTGATCTAAGGAGGGGGGTGACAGGGGAGTTCAAACGGACTCAATAAACATAAGCAGTGGAGTTTATTAGGGCTGCAGCCTAGTTTTGAGAGGGAGACCGGGATGACACTCCATTCAGACCAGCTGAAGAAACACGATTAATACTTAACTCCCCGCAGCGGACGTTTCCTGTTTCCACTTGTAGGATCAACGGACACCGGACGCACCGGGAAGCTCTGTGATGTCAGAGAAGGTCAAGTCAGAACAGTGTGGGTCTACAATAGCGAGTGCTGATTTCCCCTTTGAGTGAAATGGTGACGCTAGGAGTTAGGACACAGTAGAGCAGCGGTTCTCAAACTTTTGTCATGTCAAGGACCCTCAAATTGACACTTATTAGCCCGCGGACCCCCATTTGAAAAAGAATGCCAGGGACCCCCATAAGAGAAGAATTTTACGGCTCTCTCAATCATTTTAATTTGAAGGACCCCCATTTTAACATGCATTTTAGGCATAAAGATTTTCTTTTTAGAGGTGTCATGGCATACATTTTTATTTATTTATTTGTATAATTTTTTGTTTTGTCTTCTGAACTCAATCCCCCCCCCCCCCCCCTCAGAAAAGTGAAATCATTGGCCCCCCGTCTTTGATGTCACAGACGGGCAATCCTGCCCCCTCTCCTCCCAACGCCTCCCCTCCCCTCTCTATCCAGTGAAGGCATGATTGACAGGCAAAATTATTTTTTTCTTTTTTTTTTCCTATAAGGCCTTAGAGGGGTTTCGAAGTGGGTGACGGGGCACCCTGGGGTGCCATGACGGCAGTCCAGGGTTGCCGCGAGATAATTTGATCATATTTGGAATTTGGACACTCGTCTAATGATATTTAGTATCATTTTAAACTTGAAGTACAAAGTTATTTTCAGTCAGTTCTAACCAAAATGGCTATTATGTCAACGTTTTCCTCACAACATAATCGCTAAAATATGCCATAAATATAAGATGCTGGTAGTGAAAATTATGAATATAATGTTGGGGTGCTTCGGATGAAAAGATATTTACAGTACAGGGGTGCCCTGAGCCAAAGACGTTTGGGAACCCCTGCCTTAGAACACAGATGAAAAAATGGCATTGCTCACTGGAGTGGATCATGGGCGCAGGAGATAGGGGGGGACGGGGGGGATTAACACCCCCACTTTTTTTGGGTGGGGGGGATATCCCCCCCCCCCAAAAAAAAAAGTAAAAAAAAAAAAAAAGGTGTGAAACAACTGGAAAGCACACTCCTGACTGGTACTATTAATGACACTGTCGGCAAATACCCAGAACTGGATAAAGACAAATTGGAAATTCAATTGGCCATGTTTAAACAGTACAAAGTAAAAACAACTGCAGATGCTGTGAAAATTCAACAAGAAATGAATCCTGAGACGCGTGGGCTATTCAAGGATATAGAGACACTTGTCAGATTGTTGTTGGTGGTGCCTGTTTCATCTGCTGAGGCGGAGCGCAGCTTCAGTGCGTTGCGTAGATTGAAAACATGGTTGCGATCTACAATGACTCAGAAAAGACTCAATGGTGTTGCTGTGTGCCACATTCACCAAGACAGGCTGGATAAATTGGACAGAAAAGACATTGCTCAACAGTTTGTGCAGGGTAATGATAGGAGGAGGTTGTTATTTGGTTCCTACATGGAGCCTACCCCTGGTCAGTGACTTCCCTGTCCCCAGTGAGCCCGGCCACCTGGGGTTAAAAAAAGTGCTGCAGCTGTTGGCCTGTTACTCCTTCAATGAAAAGATCTAATATAGACTTAATGAATTCATGTGTATTTCATTTTAAAAATGCCTTGAAATCTGCGTAAAACAACTGTGTAATTCAGCTCAAGTGGAGGGGATGTGTCCCCCCCTCCTCGGGGCAAAAGTGGGGGGGATATCACCAAAAGTGGGGGGGATACCCCAAAAAATTTCACGCGCGCTACGCGCGCGCACATACCTCCCAGATATATCCCCTTCACTTTTAAAATGCCTCCTGCGCCCCTGGAGTGGATTATGTTTAGTAAAAAACAACATGTCATGAGGCCTTTAAAGAACGATTTACATCTTTTAATGGATGGTTTCACGGCATTCCACATTTTAGTGGAGTAGTAGAATAAGAATTTTCCCATGTTTGGTCTATATTTGGGAGGTGCTCGAACATGGTTGGTCGCTCCCTCTAGTGTTGTGGCTGTGGGTGGTGAGTGTCACTCACTTTGGAGAAGTAGTTAGTCAATTCAATTCAATTCAAAGGAGCTGTATTGGCATGAGAAAACATACGCTTACATTGCCAAAGCAAGTGTGAAAAATAAAATAAAAACTTGAAAATGGGGAACATAATACAGTTGGAGCAGCATTGTGTAAACAGAGCAGCATTGTGTAAACAGAGCTATGTTGCATTGTGACATTTTATATACAGCGTATATAGCCAGGTATGAGGGTATCAGGGCTGTATTAACCATTGGGCCAGTGGGGCCATTGCCAGGGGCCCTTGGCTCTTAGGGGCCCTTGGGGGAACTGGGCCACGTGGTCATTAACAATTTACTAAAGTTAAATGTATAGGTTAATTAAAAATCAAATGTGTGGGGCCCTCCTCTGTTGTCTACAGGTGCTTTCTTTGCACACAGATGATCATCATGGCTTAAAATCTGAGCTGGGTAGTGCGAGTCGGGAGGGAGGGCTATAGTGGAGGGTCGGGGGGACCCTAAAATATTATAGGCCAGGGGCCTTCACTGCAGGTTAATCCGTCCCTGGAGGGTATATGAGGGTATTGAGGGCACTGCCCCCTGTGACTATCTTAAATAATTCTAGGCCTAAATGAGCCACCCTAGACAGGAAAATTATTGACCAGAGGGGACATCACAAATCCAACCCTGATCACATCTATCGTTAATATACCATGCATCCCTGGACAGTACAGTGGCAGAGAGACAATGGTGGGAGGCGAGAGAAAGAGAGAGAGGAGACCTCCTCTTAGCTTCTCTTAAATTGGAACCAGGAGACTTAACTGAATGAACCCTCTGTGTTATGAACCCCATGCATAAACACAACACAAAACACACACACGAATGCACGCACGCACTCAATAAACATATTGCAGTGGAGTTTATTAGGGCACGCACGCACACACACATCCCTCCCTGTGGATGAAAGGTTTGGGTAAATTGCGTAATCAAGCGCAGAGATGCATGTGGGCTGCCAAACTGTAAAGCTGTCTGATCGCCATGATGAGGCCACAGTCACAGGCCTCTCTCCACTGTCCTGATCATTGACATACTGTATAAAGGTATACGCCTTTTCCGGCTGCGCTTATTGTTTTCGTACACGATGCCTTGTAAGGGAGCGCTTGTTTTCGGTGGAGATGACAGAGGAGCGCCGTCTCAATGGGACTTGATCCACGTGAGACACCGTCGAGCGAGCTAAAGCGAGCGAGTCGCCGTGTCAAGCATTGCGAAGTCCGCGTGAGCCAGCTCAGCGCCGTCCGAGTTATGTCCCGTTATGGACAGAATCGTACATCTTCGTTCCCCCGACTTTCGGCATCTCCGCGCGGTCCAAGTGAACACAGAGGAGCGCTCCCTACCTCCGGTTCAGCCAATCACAAGTCACGTCCGACAAGGCATCATGTATGAAAACAATAATCGCTTTCCGGCTCTGGGGCATCTGTATCGCGTCACAGAACGGGACGTTCGGTAGGCCCAGTGTGAATAGGTAGTATCAGAGGCAGGTGGGGGCGGGTATTTTCATAACCCAGGGTGCGTTCGGATATAGGAACTGAGCACCCTCTGGTCGTTTGTCTATTCGAACGCACCCTAGATTTGGACAAGTCTCGGGTGAGGCACACTGTGATTGACCAGTAGTCACTTGCGCACTTTACTCCAATACACTGCAGCGGTGAAGGAGATATCTAGGTGTTTATAATGGCCCTGATCAGCATGATGGGGACACGCTTAAAGGCAGGCACGTGCACACATAGACATCAAAGGGGGCTTGAGCCCCTGCCCTTTTAGCTGTCTGTAAAAAGTGTCCTCTCCAGACCATGAATGCAGTTTTTACTGTGGTGAAAGAAATGCAAATGCCAGCTCTTTCAATGCCATACCTGAAGGCAGCATTCAAAAGAATTGTCCAAAGTCTCCTGAACTTGAATGCAGCATCTTATGTTGAAAGAATTGCCATCTCTGTATAGAAACGCCACATGTATTGACTTGATTATGCTTAGTTCAGTGTGGTATCAAGTACCGAAAATAGCCGACCTCCAAGCTCACAACGCGTCGCGCTGCTACGCGTTGTGAGCTTGGAGGTCGGCTATTTTCAATATTTTCGCCAAACGGCCCTTTTAGGAATTTCAGCCCCTGCTTCTCTGACTAACATTATCTGCACGTCCCTGCTTACAGGCCTCTCTCCACAGTCCTGATCAGCTCTTTGGCAGTTGGTTCATTAATCTGTTCGTTCATTTCAAGGACTCCCAGTTGGATATGCATTTGACCAGCGGTTCTCGAATCTATTCTAATCAACTTCTCATGTCTGACTGAGGGGATGCAAGCATGCGCGCACACACACACACACACACACACACACACACACACACACACACACACACACACACACACACACACACACACACACACACACGCGCGCGCATGAGCACGCACACCATGAGAGCCATGAGAAAAGTGTTTTTTGCTGATAGCAACACTAGGTGGTGCCATTTCATACATTTCTGAAAAATAATCCATGAATTCCTGCAACAATACATGTGTGCTTGCATGTGTGCGTGCATGTGTGCATGTTTGTACTTTAAAAAAAGTTCTCGGGAAATCTCTGTCCCTGTCACACTCATTGTCAACATATAGGCCCTATATTGTACGCATATTACACACAATCCCCTAGGCTATATGATTGAACATGCACTGTATATGTGTCATAACTAGGGATGGGACGATATGAACATTTCATATCACGATTATTGTGACAAAAGAAATCGTGATTTACGATATTATCGCGATAATCAAAATCCATTATCCTAGGGCGGAACATGATTTGCCAAAAAAATAGCAGATCTACAAGCTTGTAGATCAAGCTTGTGAGCTTGTAGATCGTCTATTTTTTGGCTAAGACATTATGATAGACTACTAGAGAGTGAGAAAAAGACTGTGTCAAGGAGGTATATTATAAGTACCAATAGAGGGTTTAAATGGTAGGCTACTGGATATGCAGCTCTGCAAATAAAAGGTGAATTGATCCCAGTGCATGACGGAGGACGATATCACGATAAATTAAATATCCACGATGCGATTATCGTGAGTATTTTTCATCACGATAAACGATAATATTGTGTATCATCCCATCCCTAGTCATAACATAGTGTTGCTATACACCCCACGCATAAACTAATCATAAAGAAACTTAAATGGCTTAACCTAAACCCCCCCACACTTGGTCTACTCTAGTGACAACACTGATGATGTTGCCCAGAGCATAAATACAGTACATGACAGGGACGTGCTGGCCATTGGGAAAAGCGGGACAACTCCCGAACGGCCGGTTCATTCCCGGACGGTCCAGGCCGGCAATTAGAAAAGAAAAAAAAAATGTCGGCCTTCGTTCCATTTTGGGGGCTGGGTGGCCAACAAAGTAAATTGTCACTGTCGGGCAGAAACCTCTCCAAGTTTCAAATGTATACATTTTTTCGCAAATCAAAGCCCTGCTTCATCATATAAGGCTGTTGCACAAAAGTAGTGAAAACAGCAGATCTACAAGCACACAACGCCTCGCACCGCGAGGCGTTGTGTGCTTGTAGATCGGCTGTTTTCACTAGTTTAAATCATTTTTAAAATGATAAATACAAAACAAACGGTTTTAGACATACAAGGTTTCCACCCGACAACGACGAAATATAACTCATGTACAGTAATTAGCCCACTGGCTTGTCACTTGTCATGATCTGAAATGGCAAATCTTTGAGTAGCAGCAGTGCTTTAGAGAGAGATCTCTCTCTATAGCACGCAATGAGGGCCTCTCCAACTCTTTTTCCCGGGCTGAATCAAGGGCCCAGCACGTCCCTGGTACATGATGTGGTCGACCTATTGGACATACTTGAGCTCATTTCCTATGTGCAGGTAGACATGTCGCTTTATGAGGGCGTTGTATCGACAAACCCAAAGAGTTCACTCGGTTTCGTTCGAACCGAAGCATAACCCGCTTCGGGCCAGATGGATTTGGGGCAGAGCCAAGGATTTGAAGAGGAGAGTATGATACTAGTGGGCATCCCTATGATAGTCCTGTCACCATGAGAGGAGAGTATGATACTAGTGGGCATCCCTATGATAGTCCTGAAGAGGAGAGTATGATACTAGTGGGCATCCCTATGATAGTCCTGAAGAGGAGAGTATGATACTAGTGGGCATCCCTATGATAGTCCTGAAGAGGAGAGTATGATACTAGTGGGCATCCCTATGATAGTCCTGAAGAGGAGAGTATGATACTAGTGGGCATCCCTATGATAGTCCTGAAGAGGAGAGTATGATACTAGTGGGCATCCCTATGATAGTCCTGAAGAGGAGAGTATGATACTAGTGGGCATCCCTATGATAGTCCTGAAGAGGAGAGTATGATACTAGTGGGCATCCCTATGATAGTCCTGTCACCATGAGCCACCCTGCAGCATATGGACCCAGCATTTAAAGGGCCAGTTCACCTCTGGGACAACCAGATCTTATTTTATTGTTGTTTGGGACATGATCAACACAATCCTGAGTAATATTCTGTGTTCAATCTGTGTTTTGAGATATCTTAGTATTTCAGAATGAATGATGATGCATTTTGCATCATATGAGTCATCATGCTGCATCATATGATGCAAAATGCATCATCATTCATTCTGAAATACTAAAATATCTCAAAACACAGATTAAACACAGAATATTACTCAGGATTGTGTTGATCATGTCCCAAACAACAATAAAATAAGATCTGGTTGTTCCAGAGGTGAACTGGCCCTTTAAGGCTGAAGAGAAAGAGAGCGCGTATATTCACAAGGCACCACCACTAAAAAGTCGTAGGTGCTACAAGAGACTGGAACAGGACAACCACGAAGAGCGACGACGACGACGAGCCGTGTACTGCTACGTGCCGTGCTATGCTGCTGTCATGGGGTCAAAAGGTGTGAGTGAATCTTGGAGCCTCCGATATGAAAGACACAATCGTGGGCCAGGTTCTGATGTACTGTATGTACAGTGGGCATCCTCAAGGGCCCTGATAGAAACGCTCCTCGAGCACCAGCCCCCGATGCATATGACAGACACACTCCGCGAGGAGCAGACGCTGATGTACAAAGACACCCTCAAGGGCCAGGTTCTGATTCACACGATCAGGATCCCTCCGATGTACACGATTGACACCCTCATCGAGGAGCAGGCGCCGATGTGCACGATAGACTAGAGCCCTGCACGGGCCTGAAATGTGGGGCCCGGCTCGGCCCGGGCCCGTGGAATTAAGGCCCGGCCCGGCCCCAAGCCCGTTGGTGAGTTTCAGAAACGAGCCCGGCCCGGCCCATAAGCCCGTCACCTTAATATTTAATTAATTATTTTCGTGCGTGGCTTTCACTGCTGCGCGCAGCAGCAATACTCTCAAGGGGAGTCTATACTGTCACAGACCACCGAAATTTGCGTAGGAAAGGTCCGGTTCAACTACAAAATGACATCTCTTGCAACTTCTGAAAAGGATTACTCCTAATTTGAGTTCGGAAAGCTGCACGCACGTCAGAAAGTCGAAACTTTCCAACGAAAACTATGGTCGGAGAGGACGGAGACTGGGAGACGTATGTACAGCCCTCAAGCTGTGCTCGTCTTGCGCTCTGATTAAAAGAAATAAGTCTACATCACAACACAAGTAAGAATTAAGAAATTTTCCTCCACCCACCGTTTGTTATGTTATGTATATCCTCACAGCAGAAAATTAGACATTGATTGATTGATATTATTGTCGGCTTGCCGTGGTTACAAGCCATCTCTCGTAAAATAAGGAGTATCGTCCAGTTAGCCTACTAGTTAAGACGCATTCCGTAATGAACGGATACGGGAGGTCGGGGAATCATTACAGGGCGATTTATTTGAGAAATTACTGTAAAATGGGTGAATCTACAGTATAGCGCTCCTAATTTTCTAGTCTTGCTGTGTGAGTCGCAGACACCGAGTTTGTGTGAGTGTGTGACAGAAGAAAAGCCGTAAAGCTCGACTCGTCGCGCCCATTGGCTAATGTACTCATGTCACGACCAATCAGAGCCTGTTGCTATAGATACAGATAGAACCCATAGCCTAGAAGACTATAGGCTATGCGAGGCAGCAGTCAGTGTCTCACACTCTCCATTCTAGCTATGCGCACAGCCGCACACAGAGACGTCATGTGTGAAATTCACAGCGCGAAATGTTCCGAGCATGGTTCTGAGCCCGGCCCGGCCCTAGGCCCGTTGATGAGTTTCAGAAACGAGCCCGTCCGGCCCGTTTTTGGCGGGCCGGGCCGGGCCCTGGTCGGGTCCCGGCGGGCTTGCAGGGCTCTACGATAGACGCCCTTGAAGGCCAGGCTCCGAAGATAGAACCAGAACTGCACTCTGTCGAGGTGTCAACTTGTGTCTAGTGCACAAGTAGGCCATGTATGGCCTACTTGTGCGCCAGCAGAGCGTGCCATGAGGTGCGCCCACCACTGGTATCACCAGGAATGCTGGTCCCTCATTGGCTGTTAATGATGAAGTTGACAGAAATGCTGGTCCCTGATTGGGCTACAGATTTAAACAAAGGAGAACGCCGACATACATACCCAGCCGATCACAGTACTTGCACACTCTCCTTGCGCAAGTAATGACTCAACACGTACACACACCATCACACACTCCATGGTTACACACACAGTCAAAAGTAAATCTTACCATGGTTCATATCTGGACGTACAGTATGACTAATACGGTATGTGTGTCTGGTAAACTTTGGGGAAGACCTGTGAGACATCGCGGTGTGGAAAGCCCCACCATGATGAGGCCGCAGTTACAGGCCTCTCTCCACAGTTCTCCTGATCACCTCTTTGGCAGTTGGTTCATTACTTTGGGCCAACAGAGCGCGCAAGTACTACTTTCGGTGACGCCTGTTTCCAGCCGTCCTTTATAGCCAATGAGGGAGCAGCGTTCTCTGTGATGTCACCACCAACAATTGCGACATGATAAAAAAGACAAATCGCGAGTTGGCACCTCGTCAGAGTGCCAACTTGCCCATCCACATACTTGCGTGCTCTGTTGTCACACAAGTAGGCCATAATGGCCACGGGTGCACAAGATGCAAGTTGGTACCTCGACAGAGTGCAGTCTAGTGTGTTTGTTACTTTCAAGGACTGCAGTTGGATATGCACATGCGAACACACACACGCACGCTTGTGTGCTCGCACACACATACACAAACGTGCTCTCTTCTATTCTCAACACCTTAGGAAGGCTATAATAATATTTTGATAAGTAAATGTTTGACTTTAAAATCACAAGCCTGCATGGTGTTCGTAACCTGACTTTCGCCAGATGGTTTGCAGCATTGCGTATGCCTGCATAACGCTCTGCTTTACCATCTGGGCTCGGTCCAGCACAACCGATGTAAGGGGCGTGCCATTTTGTCAAATTCTAAAGCAGGTGATTGGATATGGCCGTGCCAACTCCAACCACTCATATTGGCCTGTCTGCATGACGTTGCACCCAGAATCCGCCTCCTGGGTTTCCACATGGTCTGCAATCAGACTCTATTGGCTCAGAGCCGCTCAGAGCCCGCCCATAGCTGCCGCTGATTGGTCCGGCCCGGGACTTTACGAGTGTTATCAACTGTGCTGGAGCGAGCCCAGATGGTAAAGCAATGCATAAGCAATGCTGCCACCATCTGGCGAAAGTCAGGTTATGGTGTTCGAGCCTGGGCTGAAACCCTGATATGGTGCCACGAGAATAGCCTAGTTCTTACTTATAGCAACACTAGGTGGTCTCTAGTTATAGCTTGTTTAAATAGAGAAACCCATGTCAACAATGGACCTTGGCCATTTCTGGGGACATCTACGGTAGCTGTCCCTGTCACACTCATATTGGCCCTATTTTACGCATATTTTCTAGTTAAAGCTTATCCGAGGTTAAATATAGAGAAATCAATGTTAACAATGGACCCTTTAAAAAAACCTGGGACATCTCTGTCCCTGTCACACTCATTGTCAACATATAAGCATAAATTTGCCCCTGTATTGGCAATAACAGGAGATATGGGATGGAAACCGTGTGAAGTAAGGTGGAAGGGCAGCATGGTAGCCTTGTGGAATAGATTAATCAGAATGCCAGAGAATCGAGTTGCCAAGAAAATATTTATTTGGGATGTATCAATAAAAGGTGCATGGGCAAGTACTGTGGAGGAGATACTTATAAGAACTGGGTTACCTGACAGTTTCCAAAATAACAGTATTGTAAACATCTCTATGGTTAAAGAAACACTTAATATTATATATCAGAACAAATGGTCAGAGGATATATTGCACAAGCCAAAATTTAGAACGTTTGTTATGATGAAAAGCAGTTATGCTTGCGAAAAGTATGTCTATCTTGCCCCTGCACCTTGAAACTGGTAGATATAGAGGAGTAGTGGAGGAAGAGAGGGTTTGTATTTATTGTGACATAAATGATATTGAGAATGAGTTCCACTTTATGTTCTACTGCCCTTTGTATCATGAGCTACGTCAAAGATTGTTTAATAAGTGTAAAAACCTAGATTTGATATGGTTAAGTGATGCAGAGAGACTTAAGCTGGTTGCACACTGCTGCGTTTTTCGTTGCGAAATGCGTTTTTCAGGGCAAGGAGAGAGAGAGAGAGCAAGGGACCGAGTTGTTTATTCATGTTTGGTGTCTTATAATCCCGTAAGGGATGGGTCTTTTTGACAAGACACGAAAATAAAAATTCATTCATTCATTCATTCATTCATTCCTTCATTCATATAAGCCCTATATTTTACGCATATACACTGTATGACAAATCCCTATTGAACATGCACTATGTGTGTGTTATAACAGCATGCAAGCTTCACAAACACCCTACACATAAACTAGTCACAAAGAAACTAAATGCTTAAAGATGGGGTGCCATGATTTTTCCCCCCTCTAAAACATGATTATTAGCTATTATGATTGTTCTAGGAGGAAGAATCTTTCCCAAAAAAATCAAACCTCGGTTCGAAGTGAAGCGGTGAATTTTTATTCTATGTGTTCTAGAGCTATGAAATCTGTGTTCTAGATCTCTACATTTTGTGTTCTAGATTATACTTTCTATGTGTTTTAGTTCTATATTTTTATGAATTCTTAATGAATGTCTGGAGGGCCAAATTGTCATGTGAAGCTTGACCAATCCTCAATACTGCATGCACGGGACATGACACGGACACAGGACTCCTTGGAAGCCTATGGGACAGACTGTATGGGACAGACAAAGCCACTCCTTGGAAGCGGCTTTCACCACTTCAAAAAGTGTACAGAAAGAGTTAAAATTAGGTTTTTATGTGGCCACACCCACCAGTTCATTAAGTATTCCTGGTTGTCATGGTGGGTGGTGACCCAGCTGAAGTTAGCCACACCCAGTGTTGGGTGAATGGTAAAAGGGGAGGGGTTCATTCTATGATGTAATTGTATCTGTGTTTTTGGACCGGCACTTTTGACCCACAAGGTGGCAGCCTCCAGGAAGAAACCCCAATACAAAGTGAATACATAATTGCTCATAACAACCACACCAGGGGGTCTAATGAAGTTGTGTCAACCTCCTAGACACATACAAAACTGAAAAAGTACAAAACTGTGACAACGCCTCTTTAACCTAAACGCCCCCAGGCCCCCGCACACACACTTGGTCTAATCCAGTGACGACACTGATGATGTCGCCCCGGAGTATAAATGCATGTCGTGGTCGCCCTCTTGGACATACTCAAGCTCATTACGTATGTGCAGATAGACGCGAAGCTTTGAGAGAGCTCCGTACCGACGACAAACCCAAAGAGGTCACTCGGTTTCGTTTAGAAACCGAAGCATAACATCCGCAGCATGGCTTCAAAGTGTCCCAGGTGTGAGAAGACGGTGTATTTCGCCGAGAAGGTGCAGTCGATGGGGAAGGCCTGGCACAAGTTGTGCCTGAAGTGTGAACGCTGCAACAAGATCCTGAACCCCGCGGGGCACGCCGAGCACGAGGGAAGGCCTTACTGCCACATGCCATGCTACGCAGCCCTCTTCAGCGGGAGTGGATTTGGGTCAGAGCATAAAGCTCGAGGGGGAACACATGACACTATTCCTGATACTCCTGTCCCTACCATATCAAGCAGCCACCCTGCTAGTGCTGTCACGGACCCAGAACCCAAGGCTGAAGAGAAGAGAGCGTATCGCGAGGCTAATATTCCCGAGGCGCCGCCGATGAGAGGAGCATATCGCGAGGCTAACGTTCCAGAGGCACCGCCAACAAGAGCATACCCTCAGGCTACTATTCCCGAGGCGCCACCACTAAAAACCAAAGGTGGCTTCGCTGAGGACAGCACCTGTCCCAGATGCTGCAAGAAAGTGTACTCTGGGGCGAAGGTGAGATCACTGGGCAAGGACTGGCATCACCACTGCCTGCGCTGTCTACGGTGCTTCAAGAAGCTGGAGCCTGAAAACCACGAAGAGCACGACGGCGAGGCGTTCTGCTACGTGCCGTGCTATGCTATCGCCATGGGGGCAAAAGGTGTGAATCTTGGAGGCGCCGATCTGCACAGTCGTGGGCCAGGCTCTGATGGACATGCTAGGCATCCTCCTCAGGTGCCCGAAACGTATGATAGACACCCTCGAGATGGATATGATAGAAACGCTCCTCGTGCAGCCCTCGATGTATATGATCCTCACGATAGACACCTTCGAGTACCCTCCGATGCACACGATAGATACCATCCTCGAGGGCCGCCCGATGTACAACACCCTCGATGGCCAACCTCTGATTTACAGGATAGGGGGAGAGGTTCCGCTCGAGGGACAGGCTCCGAAGAAAGAATCCATCACATACACCATCACACTCACACTCACAGTCACACTCACACTCACACAAAAAAGTAAATGTTACCTTGGTTCATGTAGCTGGACGTATGACTAATATGTGTGACTGGTTCACAGTCAGTGAGGTTTTACAGGCAGAACTAGAACTGTGAGAGACATAGGGGTGTGGAAAGCCCCACCACAGCAGCTTAATCAGACTGGTATTTTACCATTGGCAGTCAATTTCATGTCTGCCGATGATTTCTCATTGTCGAGAAAAAGGTATACTGACAGTAGAACATTCAACCTTCAATAGGTCTTAGGTATTTATCTTAAGTCTCCCCGCCGGAGTGGCGGGGAGACAGAGATTATGTTTTCACTCACGTGAGTCTGTCTGTGAACAGCTAATCTCTGCACCGCCGGACCGATCGACACAAAACTTTGCATGCACCCGGGCGTAGACCAAAGAAGGACCTCCACTCAAATTGTGAAGGGACGTACAATTGAGTCTTTTTTTCCCTCCCCTGGATTCCGTGGACCTTGACCCAACTTCTCACATAGTCCAATGCCAGATCTGCACTCTGAAGAATGCACCTATCTAGAGTTTCATTTGAAATATGTTATGATTTTTTTATGGATATATGGTATCTATCGAGCTGTAAATGTACACAATCTTTACATGTCCTTGTGCCCCCTCCATGCAATATCAAGAAACGTCTGAACGGTCAACTTCAAACTTGCCATGTGGTAATGCACGAAACTTGGGAGAGATGGGTGTGGTTTTTGTTAGTTGTGTTAGTTTTGCTTTTGTAAAGAGTGTTTTCCAAAAGTGAGAGACCAGAGACCAGAATTCTCATTTGAACAAATTATTCAAGTTTACCAGTTGATAGCAGGATATATCCTATAGTACCAAGTTAGACATGCAGGATGCAAAGGCTTTTATGCTCTTTCAGAAGGGCTTGCCATCATTCTACGACACAACGGAACAGAGAAAATAGACATTACAAATGTGTCAACACATATGGTGTACAATTCTGCCAGACCCACTGAATTTCATATCCTGAGATGGGTCTGAAGACATGAACAGGTTATAATTGAACATAAAGGTAGGGTAAGTGATTTCATTTAATTCAAATAATAACAAAATGGGTTTATGTTCTTTCTGATAGTACTAGTTAGTTACTATAGTGTTTGGCCCATATTTGGACTTCAGCCTTATCCCCTGTGAGGAGAAAAAAACTGTTGGGTGCCAAGTTTTCCTCCAATCAGCATAGAGTGGGGCCTTCCTCCAATCATGGTCGAGTGGGGGAGGGCCTTACGTGCACCAAGACCTGCCCCCACTTGATCATGATTGGAGGAATAACTGAGTAAGCATGTTTGGGCTCTCACAGCATATCTTCATATACAGTACATGGATCTCCATATATGGGTACCAGGAGTCTCCATATGGGTAACTGGTTCGATACATACATCTCTGGCCAGATGGCCAAGAATTTGCGCAACCTTGCCCTTTAGGGCAAGGTCGCATGTCGCCCTGAGGCGTCTTACTAGTATTAGTTTTGAATATTTACAGGCTATATATATATATATATATAACAGACTATTGTGCGTCACCTTATTAAACAATGTGATATTTCTTACTACTTTCACCCAAAAAAATAAATATTAAATAAATATTTATGACTATAATGTAATAATAACACTGTCTCTCAGTTATGTAACTAATAAATAGGATTAAACCTGACTTGACCTGACCTGACTGGAAAAAAAGACATATGTTGGCTAAATCAGTGAATAATTTGGCCTACAGTAAGTCAAAAAATCATGTGAAAAAATGTGTCTATTTTGGCCTATAATTCACATTATACTGGGGGGAGGGGAGGGGGGGATTACCAGAAGTGTTCAGTGTTACGAGGAGCTGACTTAGGCAAAAAATATAATTTTCCTTAAAAAATGGCTTAGGCCATATTAGTTTAAGGGGTGAAAGTGGTTTGAAATTCTTGCCGGAACTGTCATAAATCGAAAAAAAATGGGAGGCTCTAACCCCCCAAAACCCCTGAAATGCATAGAAAAATCCATTTTGGAACAGTAAAACACTACAGGTCCTACACCTGAATTAGGCAACACACTTACTGTAACATGAAACATGATTGAAATCCTAAATGAAATATCTATAATAAGCCTCTTCATATTGTTCATTGTTCCATACAGAAGGGTAAGCATATATATATTATTATTATATTTATTATATTATTGTGGGCTCGCCTATAAGGCGAGCACACTTTAGATATTGTCATTATTGTGGGCTCGCTGAAGGCGAGTCCAGCTTGTTATACCCCAGTTTATATTTGTGGGCTCGCTGAAGGCGAGTCCAGCTTGTTATACCCCAGTTTATATTTATAACTTTATAACTTCCAAGGGTCCGACCACTTTCTTCGACGGATTTCAACTCCCTCAAACTTTGTGCTAGAAACTTCGTTCCAACTTCAACATGTTCAGCTTTCTACAGTGATGGTTGCTTGTATTTTTCTTTTCAAAATATTTCATATTTTTGGAAATATTTAACTTTTAAACTTTTATTTTTCCTCCTTAGAATGGGAGTCTATGTAGAAAAGTGCCCACTTTTCTGGCGCACATTCTTTGTGCTCTTATAACTCTTTCATACTTTAACATAAAAACTTCGTTCCAACTTTGAAATGTTCAGCAAGGTTTGAAGTTTCATTGTTGTTTTCGAAATTATTTAAAAGTTTATACTGTTTGAAATATTTAACTTTATTCATAAATCTTTCATCCCATAGAGAATGAATGGGATCTGACTTTAACATTTTTACTTTTTCACTAAACTTTATAGCCTCATTACTCTGGCATACATTTACGTAGGAACGCGATTCAAACTTGAAAAACGCTCACACGCTTTTGGACTTCATCGTGGTTCAAACGGTATTCGAAAACGTCATACCGTTCTTCCACAATCGCAGTCCAAAGGTAGAGTGTTTTGGGGTATTTTGGGGATATTTTTGGCGGGAAAACCAGTCCTAGAGTGTAGCTAGAGTGTGGGAGACTTGTTCTTAAAGTAATGAAGTTCTCTGAACGAATCGTCCTCACGGCCAGAATATTTAAAATGTATGCATGTTTTTTGGCACGTTTGTAGCCACGCTCGTCGTGTTTCGTAAAGTGCAACTAAAATAAAACAGAGACTTACAGAATTTCATCTATGGCCCTCTGAGTGCCGGGTCGCGCCTCAGACGCCCCATTCACCTCAAGTCATTTTTTTTCTGGTTTTCGGATTTTTTTTTATTTTCCCCCAAACATTTCTAGCTTGCTCTCATGCGCACATTATTGATCCTTTTAACATCAGAATCGCAATGTTCGTAGAGCCACTCACCGAGCCACTCCCCGAGCAAAGACTATGTGTTTTCGACTTTTCGTGTTTCCGGGAGAGCGATCAGTTCGTACACTTGCGCTCCCTATTCAAACCAATGGATATGGCCCATATCTTGAACAAACAGTTCTACAGCTCAGAAGCAGCACTCCTTATTAACTTTAATTACAGTGCTGAGTCATTGGTCTCACATGATTTACAAGCTCACAATAAGTTGCACTGTGTAACTTTGTGAGCTTGTAGATCGGCTATTTATCTGGTTCTCAAAGTGTGGTCCAGGGAACACATGGACGCACGCACGCATGTATGCACACATACACATGCATACGCACGCGCACACGCACACACACACACACACACACACACACACACACACACACACACACACAGTCACTTCCACATGATTGGTAGATCTAATTCTAAGACCAGTCCCATCCCAATGATTTTTAGATCTAATTCCATCGGCAGTTCCATACAATAATTTGTAGCTCTAAATCCATCACCTGTCACATCCACATGATTTGTAGAGCTAATTCTAAAACCAGTCCCATCCACATGATTTATAGATCTAATTCCATTGGCAGTTCCATACCATAATTTGTAGCTCTAAATCCATCACCTGTCTCATCCACATGATTTCTAGATCTAATTTTAAAACCAGTCACATCCACATGATTTGTAGATCTAATTCTAAAACCAGTCCCATACCCATGATTTGTAGATCTAATTCCATCGGCAGTTCCATACCATAATTTGTAGCTCTAAATCCATCACTTGTCTCATCCACATGATTTGCAGATCTAATTCTAAAACCAGTCACATCCACATGATTTGTAGATCTAATTCTAAAACCAGTCCCATCCCCATGATTTGTAGATCTAATTCCATTGGCAGTTCCATACCATAATTTGTAGCTCTAAATCCATCACCTGTCTCATCCACATGATTTCTAGATCTAATTTTAAAACCAGTCCCATACCCATGATTTGTAGATCTAATTCCATCGGCAGTTCCATACCATAATTTTGCAGCTCTAACTCCATCACCTGTCACATCCACATGATTTGTAGATCTAATTCTAAAACCAGTCCAATCCCCATGATTTGTAAATCTAATTCCATCGGCAGTTCCATACCATAATTTGTAGCTCTAAATCCATCACCTGTCTCATCCACATGATTTGCAGATCTAATTCTAAAACCAGTCACATCCACATGATTTGTAGATCTAATTCTAAAACCAGTCCCATCCCCATGATTTGTAGATCTAATTCCATCGGCAGTTCCATACCATAATTTGTAGCTCTAAATCCATCACCTGTCTCATCCACATGATTTGCAGATCTAATTCTAAATCCAGTTACATCCACATGATTTGTAGATCTAATTCCATTGGCAGTTCCATACCATAATTTGTAGCTCTAAATCCATCACCTGTCTCATCCACATGATTTCTTGATCTAATTTTAAAACCAGTCACATCCACATGATTTGTAGATCTAATTCTAAAACCAGTCCCATCCCTATGATTTGTAGATCTAATTCCATCGGCAGTTCGGCACTTCAACAATACTTTTATTCTTTGGTATTTTGAGTACTTATACTCTTTGGTATGTTGAGTACTTTTACTCAAATATTTTTGTACTTCACAATGAATACTTTTCAAATCTTAACAAGTACTTTTACTTCAATACTTTAATGATAATGTTTTACTATTTGGTATTTTGAGTACTTTTACTCAAATATGTTTTACTTCATAATGAGTACTGTTCAATTCTTAATGAGTACTTTTACTTTTGATACTTTAATGATAATTTTGTACTCTTTGGTATTTTGAGTACTTTTACTCAAATATACCTTTAATTCATAATGAGTACTTTTCAAATCTCAACGAGTACTTTTACTTCGATACTTAATGATAATATTTTACTCTTTGGTATTTTGAGTACATTTACTTAAATATACTTTTACTTCATAATGATTACTTTTGATACTTTAACAATACTTTTACTCTTTGGTATTTTGAGTACTTTTACTCAAATATGTTTTACTTCATAATGAGTACTTTTCAATTCTTAATGAGTACTTTTACTTTTGATACTATATTGATAATTTTTGCCCTTTGGTATTTTGAGTACTTTTACTCAAATATACTTTTACTTAATTAGTACATTTCATTCAAACTGAGTACTTTTACTTTGCATACTAAATTTTACTCTTTTGTATTTTGAGTATTTTTACTCTTTTGTACTTTGATTACTTTTACTCAGATATGATTTTACTTCATAATGAGTACTTTTCATTTCTTAACGAGTACTTTTACTTTTGATACTTTATTGATACTTTGTGCCCTTTGTTATTTTGAGTACTTTTACTCAAATATACTTTTACTTAATTAGTACACTTCATTCAAAATGAGTACTTTTACTCTGTATACTTATTTTTACTCTCTGTACTTTGAGTACTTTTACTCAAATATAATTTTACTTCATGAGTACTTTTAATTCTTAATTCTTAGTACTTTTACTTTCGATACTTTAACAATGCTTTTACTCTTGATATTTTGAGTACTTCTACTCAAATAGATTACTAGTCATTTTCAATTCTTAAAGAGTACTTTTGCTTTTCATACTCTAAGTACATTTCCATTTGAACTTGTTATACTATTTATACATAACTACTTTATACTATAGACACAGACTTGTGTACTTTACACCCTTGTGCTTAAATGCATTTTCTACTATTACATCATAACATTTGCGGCAGTTTCGAGCGAGCCCACGCAGTTTCTGCAGGAACTGCTTTTCTAGTTATTTCTAACTTCCAAGGTTCCGTACCCTTTCTTCGTCCGCTTTCAACTCCCTCACACTTTGTGCTACAAACTTCGTTCCAACTTCAACATGTTCAGCTTTCTACAGTGATGTGTGCTTGTATTTTTCTTTTCAAAATATTTCATATTTTTGGAAATATTTAACTTTTAAACTTTAATTTTTCCTCCTTATAATGGGAGTCTATGTAGAAAAGTGCCCACTTTTCTGGTGCAAATTCTTTGTGCTCTTATAGCTCTTTCATACTTTCACATAAAAACCTCGTTCCAACTTTGAAATGTTCAGCGAGGTTTGAAGTTTCATTGTTGTTTTAATAATTTTGAAAAAAAGTTTATACTGTTTGAAATATTTAACTTTATTCATAAATCTTTCATCCCATAGAGAATGAATGGGATCTGACTTTAACATTTTTACTTTTTCACTAAACTTTATAGCCTCATTACTCTGGCATACATTTACGTAGGAACGCGATTCAAACTTGAAAAACGCTCACACGCTTTTGGACTTCATCGTGGTTCAAACGGTATTCGAAAACGTCATACCGTTCTTCCACAATCGCAGTCCAAAGGTAGAGTGTTTTGGGGTATTTTGGGGATATTTTTGGCGGGAGAACCAGTCCTAGAGTGTAGCTAGAGTGTGGGAGACTTGTTCTTAAAGTAATGAAGTTCTCTGAACGAATCGTCCTCACGGCCAGAATATTTAAAATGTATGCATGTTTTTTGGCACGTTTGTAGCCACGCTCGTCGTGTTTCGTAAAGTGCAACTAAAATAAAACAGAGACTTACAGAATTTCATCTATGGCCCTCTGAGTGCCGGGTCGCGCCTCAGACGCCCCATTCACCTCAAGTCATTTTTTTTTCTGGTTTTCGGAATTTTTTTTATTTTCCCCCAAACATTTCTAGCTTGCTCTCATGCGCACATTATTGATCCTTTTAACATCAGAATCGCAATGTTCTTAGAGCCACTCACCGAGCCACTCCCCGAGCAAAGACTATGTGTTTTCAACTTTTCGTGTTTCCGGGAGAGCGATCAGTTCGTACACTTGCGCTCCCTATTCAAACCAATGGATATGGCCCATATCTTGAACAAACAGTTCTACAGCTCAGAAGCAAAGGTGCTCCTTATTAACTTTAATTACAGTGCTGAGTCAGTGGTCTCACATGATTTACAAGCTCACAATAAGTTGCACTGTGTAACTTTGTGAGCTTGTAGATCGGCTATTTATCTGGTTCTCAAAGTGTGGTCCAGGGAACACATGGACGCACGGTCGCACACACGCATGTATGCACACATACACATGCATACTCACACGCACACACACACACACACACACACACACACACACACACACACACACACACACACACAGTCACTTCCACATGATTGGTAGATCTAATTCTAAAACCAGTCCCATCCCAATGATTTTTAGATCTAATTCCATCGGCAGTTCCAAACCATAATTTGTAGCTCTAAATCCATCACCTGTCACATCCACATGATTTGTAGATCTAATTCTAAAACCAGTCCCATCCCCATGATTTTTAAATCTAATTCCATCGGCAGTTCCATACCATAATGTAGCTCTAAATCCATCACCTGTCACATCCACATGATTTGTAGATCTAATTCTAAAACCAGTCACATCCACATGATTTGTAGATCTAATTCTAAAACCAGTCCCATCCCCATGATTTGTAGATCTATTTCAATCGGCAGTTCCATACCATAATTTGTAGCTCTAAATCCATCACCTGTCTCATCCAGATGATTTGTAGATCTAATTTTAAAACCAGTCACATCCACATGATTTGTAGATCTAATTCTAAAACCAGTCCCATACCCATGATTTGTAGATCTAATTCCATCGGCAGTTCCATACCATAATTTTTAGCCCTAAATCCATCACCTGTCACATCCACATGATTTGTAGATCTAATTCTAAAACCAGTCCCATCCCCATGATTTGTAGATCTAATTTGTAGATCTAATTCCATCGGCAGTTCCATACCATAATTTGTAGCTCATCCACATGATTTGTAGATCTAATTCTAAAACAAGTCACATCCACATGATTTGTAGATCTAATTCTAAAACCAGTCCCATCCCCATGATTTGTAGATCTAATTCAATCGGCAGTTCCATACCATAATTTGTAGCTCTAAATCCATCACCTGTCTCATCCACATGATTTGTAGATCTAATTCTAAAACCAGTCACATCCTCATGATTTGTAGATCTAATTCTAGAACCAGTCCCATCCCCATGATTTGTAGATCTAATTCCATCAGCAGTTCCATACCATAATTTGTAGCTCTAAATCCATCACCTGTCTCATCCAGATGATTTGTAGATCTAATTCTAAAACCAGTCACATCCACATGATTTGTAGATCTAATTCTAAAACCAGTCCCATACCCATGATTTGTAGATCTAATTCCATCGGCAGTTCCATACCATAATTTTTAGCCCTAAATCCATCACCTGTCACATCCACATGATTTGTAGATCTAATTCTAAAACCAGTCCCATCCCCATGATTTGTAGATCTAATTTGTAGATCTAATTCCATCGGCAGTTCCATACCATAATTTGTAGCTCATCCACATGATTTGTAGATCTAATTCTAAAACCAGTCCCATCCCCATGATTTGTAGATCTAATTCAATCGGCAGTTCCATACCATAATTTGTAGCTCTAAATCCATCACCTGTCTCATCCACATGATTTGTAGATCTAATTCTAAAACCAGTCCCATCCCCATGATTTGTAGATCTAATTCAATCGGCAGTTCCATACCATAATTTGTAGCTCTAAATCCATCACCTGTCTCATCCACATGATTTGTAGATCTAATTCTAAAACCAGTCACATCCTCATGATTTGTAGATCTAATTCTAGAACCAGTCCCATCCCCATGATTTGTAGATCTAATTCCATCAGCAGTTCCATACCAATTTTCAATTTTCAAAAAACTTTTTTTTTTCAAAAAACTTTTTTTTCAAAATTTCTTTTTTTTCAAAAATTTTTTTTTTCAAAAACATTTTTTTTTCAAATTTTTTTTTCAAAACATTTTTTTTTCAAAAAACTTTTTTTTTCAAAAAACTTTTTTTTTCAAAAAAAATTATTTTTTCAAAAAAATTATTTTTTTCAAAAAAATTATTTTTTTTCAAAAATTTTTTTTTTCAAAAATAAATTTTTTTCAGAATTTTTTTTTTTTCAAAAAACTTTTTTTTTCAAAAGATTTCTTTTTTTTTTTTTTTTTAAATCTTTTCAAAAAACTTTTTTTTTTCAAAAAACTTTTTTTTTTCCTTTCTACTCCTACATACTTAGTGAGAAAATGAAAATAAAAACATCAATGTGTTCAGTTTACAGTGGCGAAGTGTGCTATTATTTATTATAGCAATCGGCCAAATGGTGGCGCTGTAGGAAGCCTTCGAAAGTGCGATCTTTGAACAGGTATAGCTCATGCTGTGTTATACATACAGCCATGAAACCTGTATACACTTATGCGTCTCCTCATGCCGAACAACTTTTACCCTCTAACTTTTGACCTCTGACCTTTAGGTCTCCCACAATTCGGAATTATATGAAAAACAGTAAAAATCTATCTCCTCCGGTCAGGGGATCTTAGTATAATTGAGATGTTCAATTTTAATCCAACATAGAAAAATCCCTTTTTGTGATTTCTGTCCTCCCAAACGGATTCAAAACAATCACATTTTAGCCCCTTTTTCAAGTTTTGGTTCAGAATTTAAAAATTGTGAAAACGCAAATCAGAAAAACACAAAAACAGTGGGGGGATCTTAGTATAATTGGGGTATTCAATTTGAATCAAATAAACCAAAATTAGCTATTTTTCCAATTTTCGTTAGTAATTTAAAAATTGTGAAAACGCAAATCAGAAAATCACAAAAACAGCCAGGTTTACTTAGTATAATTGGGATATTCAATTTGAATAAAAAAAAACAGAAAATTGGCTATTTTTTAAATTTTCGTTCAGAATTAAAACATTGAGAAAACCCAAATAAGAAAATCACAAAAACCAGTGGGGGGATCTTAGTATAATTGGGGTATTCAATTTGAATCAAATAAACCAAAATTAGCTATTTTTCCAATTTTCATTAGTAATTTAAAAATTGTGAAAACGCAAATCAGAAAATCACAAAAACGGCCAGGTTGACTTAGTATAATTGGGATATTCAATTTGAATAAAAAAAAACAGAAAATTGGCTATTTTTTTATTTTTTTATTCAGAATTGAAAAATTGAGAAAACACGAAAATAGGCCCATTATTCAATTTTCTAGTCAAGGAAAAAAATCACCATCATCAATGTCACGTGACCACGTCACAAATCACATGGTCTACAACTTCAAAATAAAGGCTATCTAGCTCTAACATCCAAGCAATAGAATCAACAGGCAGGCAGTAGAGGTGCATGGGATTCATGGCTCTGTGAAGTGAGCCAGCGCCATGGATCTGGCTCACTTAAAAGAGCCGTTAAAAGATTGGCTCATTTAGCTCATTTGGTTCAGTGTATATTTATATATTTTTAAAATAATTAATTGGAAAATGAATCCACAAGGTGGCACCACATTTCTCTGCTGACAATCTGGTATTTACCCTTTTCATAAAACGTGTGTGTAAATTAAGCTACCTTGACTTATGTTATTCATGCAACACCTCAAAAAACCAAGCAGGCAACAATGAAATCACCTCTCTCTCTCTCTCTCTCTCTCTCTCTCTCTCTCTCTCTCTCTCTCTCACACACACTCACTCACTCAGTGGAGTAGCAAGGAGGAGGTTTTGTGTTGAACCCCCCCAAATTCCCTACTGCGTGAACCAGATCCCATCGTTCACTTCAAAGAGCTATTCAAAAGATTCGATTCGATCGCAAACGTCCCACCACTAGCAGGCAGGCAGGCAGGCAGGCAGGCAGGCAGGCAGGCAGGCAGGCAGTTAGGCAGGCAGACAGATAGATGATTCTAACATTGACATACATATATTATACTGCAATTTGGCAAGTTGCGGTTGGTTGTTTGAGTTGGACTGGTTAAACTGACACAATATGTCCATATGGGCATTCCCAGATATGGGCTTAATATTGATGGGTATAAAAGGGATTCTATTGTATGGGCATTCACAGATATGGGCTTAATATAAAAGGGATCAGATGTAGAGGTCATCTCCATATACTGTATGGAGATCTAGGTGATCCAGTTGTCTCCATGAATGGATATCCAGGATTTGATCTTTCATGAGGTGATGTCACGACAATGTGATGTCACAATGTCAACAGACAGGTCAACAGCTATTGTATGGGCAAACTCAATATGGGCTAATATTGATGGGCTTAAAGGGATACTATTAGTGTGGTTGCCTTAACAATGCATCATCTGGGAATCAGATGTAGAGGTCAGCTCTATGTATGGAGATCTAGGTGATGATCCAGTCGTCTCCATGTATGGATATCCAGGGTTTGATCTTTGATGAGGTGATGTCACAACAAATGTGATGTCACAATGTCAACAAACAGCAGATATAGACATTGAGGCGTTACTCACGGACAAGATACATACGGTTAAGATATGTGGATTTTCATTGTAATAAATACTAGTAAGACGCCTCAATTCGCCCCAATTCTTGGCCATCTGACCAGTGATGTATATCGGACCAATTACCCATAGGCCTTACATGGAGACCCCTACTGTATATGGAGATATGCTGTAAGAGCCCCAAAAAAGCTTACTCAGTTATCCGTCATGTGAAAGTCCTATGATGTCTATGACATCTGACATCATACCCTTTTATGCCCACATGGAGATCCCTGTCTGTAGAACCAGCCACACATGGGCTGTCTTGGCCATATATGGATTATGTTAGTGTGGAATGTGGCCGATGTGGCCTCCATATATGGGCATTCCCATTTGAATTTCTGTTAGATATGGGCATAAAAGGGAATCTGTTAGTGTGACATCGGTGAAGCCAGCATGTGATGTCAGAGTGGAAAACCCATTCTGTTCCCCTGACGTTACAGTGACGTCAGAGTATGATGTCAGAGTTACAAACCCATAGAACCACAGTGTCAGGCGTTATAGACAGAGAGAGAGAGATACATACTGTATATACATACGGACAAGCTGTGACCGTTCACATACTAATCTGCGACCTCGCAATTATTATTATATTATTAATAATAATAATGATTCTTAGTTATTAATAATAATAATGATTCTTAGTGTGGTCAATAGGCACTCTGTGCTGTTTTATACATTTTTAACTCTGAGAGAGTATAAATGGAACCAAATAAACCCTGTATGGGTCGATTTGGTTCTGTTTATACTCTCTCTCAAGTTAAATCAACTCTCAGGTTTTTACTATGTAGTTTCATGGGTACTATTATTGTGGGCTCGCCTGGAAGGCGAGCACACGTATGTTATCTTCATTATTTATTTATAGCTATATGTGTATCTCCTCAAAACTTTGGCGCGCTTCATCTCTTAAACGCATACACCTTTCAACACCATTCAAATTTTTATGTGTTCAGCTTACTGAGGACACGTGTGCTTGTATTTTTCGTTTTGAAATGTTTTGTAGAATAATTATAAAAAAATAAAAATGTTTAACTTTAAGCACCCAATGCATTCCCAATGAGTGGAGAGAAGGATAATAGACCCATGTTTATGTTAAGGCGCTGTGGCTGCAGTGTTCACACTTCAGATATGCTATCTATATCATTGCGTTCACACAGGTCTGCTCTCTGATTTGATCCAAATGTCTAAGCTGTGTGATGTATAAAACTATAGTTATAGTTAAAACTATAAATAAATGTCCCTCTCCACTCTACTGATTACACAGCTGTGATCAAGAATCAAGTCCGGGCGATGGGATGTAAATCCCATAGCCATATATCCTAGAGCCCGCAGGGACAGTCAGCCATATTAGTGGTTGTTGTTGGTTGTCAGGGAGATATCAAAACCAATGCATTTCCAAGTCAGATCCACAAACACAATAAAAGCCATGCTCCACTCCTCAGTCTGGAGTGGCCACATAGAAGAACGCCTTGGTTATAGACATAGTGGAGGACAGATGTGATCTGGGATTGTTAGCCTACAGTATATGCACTCAATATACTCCACTACAGTTGGAGTCCATTTGACAGTTGCTGGTTCCCAAACACAGAATCAAAAATGTAGATCTAGAACACATAGAATATGTACAGTACAGTAAGGTTCAGTAGAGTACAGTAAAAGTACAGTAAGGTTCAGTAGAGTACAGTAAAGTACAGTAAGGTACAGAAAGGTACAGTACAGAAAGGTACAGTAGAGTACAGTACAGTAAGGTACAGTAAAGTACAATACAGTACAGTAAGGTACAGTAGAGTACAGTAAAGTACAATAAAGTACAGTAAAGTAGAATAAAGTACAGTAAGGTACAGTGGAGTACAGTAAAGTACAGTAGAGTACAGTAAAGTACAGTATAGTAAGGTACAGTAGAGTACAGTACAGTAAGGTACAGTACGGTACAGTAGAGTACAGTATAGTATAGTACAGTAAGGTACAGTACAGTACAGTAAGGTACAGTAGAGTACAGTACAGTAAGGTACAGTAGAGTACAGTAAAGTACAGTAAGTTACAGTACAGTACAGTACAGTACAGTACAGTACATTAAGGTGCAGTACAGTATAGTAAGGTACAGTACAATACTGTAAGGTACTGTACCTTACAGTACCTTAAAGTATCCTATTTGTTGGGTTGGAATCGAGCCCACACTGTTTCGAAGGAACAGTATTTCTAGTTCAGTTTATTATTATTTACTGCCTTACCATAATTATGCTCATACGTAGGTGTAGAATATATTCTTAGGCCAGTCTTAGGGCTGATTCATACTCCACTTTTAGAGACAAATTTAGTTCGGGGAGTCACAAAATCTTGGTGGCACCGAACAGCTAAATTGATGACGGTACACTCCCCCCGATCCTCTGAATGACGCCATATCGTAGTTTAGACAGAGCCGAACCAAAATGAATTTGTGTCTAAAGTGGAGTATGCATCGGCCCTTAGGCTTTTACGCAATAGGCTAGGTCAGGTCAAGGTCCCTTTCTGCCAACAATGGCACAGGGGAACCCACTGGCACACTGGCAGAGGAGTGAGAGAGAGGATCTTTTTTTTTAAACAAACATATATATTTTTTAAACATGGTCAATCAAACAAGGTTAGCTAATTTACAGTAAACTACATCCTGCACATAATTCTACATCTATTAAAACTCTGAACTTTGACCGGGTAGGGAGTCGTGGAGATTGTTGGATTATTGTCTAATCGTTATAATAATGTCCTGCCAATCAAAATGTGTCAATATATTTGATGGCGTCATTAAAATGAATTTTAACATGTACACTGACAATCTTCTAGATAATAAAAACATAATTTTCAGCACTGGAAATGCATGCATGAAATAAAGACATTTGGACAGATCAGTAGGCTACAGTACAGAGCAGTATCTGGACACTGCTCATCTCCATAGTATGTCCCTACTGGCTGATAGTGGGTCGACTACTTCATACTGCAGGGAGACATGGTGACATTAACTTGTCACCTTCTCTCTCATGAAGCACATGATGAGGTATAGTGAGGTACTTGATATCTAACCCAGTACCTTCTGAATATGCCTGTGCATTGTATCGTGCTCCTTGTCACTGAGGCTAAGCCAGACCTTGTCTGTTTAATGGCAACATGCTGGATTCTGGAACACTGTCACTGTTCCCCAGCAGACTACCATAAAGATGCTGTAATGCGCATGATGACACTGTGTACTGAACTTGTGTGTGAGTGGACTGACACTTTGTCCTTGACAGGGGGGTGGCTGGTGAGCATAATGTACACAAGTGGAGACTACATTTAGTCATAGCGAGGCAGACATCACGATAAAATAAAGTTGTTTCAACTTTTTGTTCTCCCAGAGGTCAAATATAACCTTGACCTGAACTTTGCGATTGACCTGATATGAAAAGTTAAAAAAAAAGAAAAAAGTGTCCAAATCTGAGGCCATTCTCAGCAGGGAACTGATAGACTCCACACTCCAGGTAGGGAGACTTTAGATAGTTCAGATATCTTGGGGTCCTGTTCATGAATGAGAGCGGAAAAAGGAGCTTCGGAGCAGCAGGAGCTGGCGGTCTCGGAATCGCACTGTTGTGAAGAAGAGAGAGTTGAGCTAGATTGCAAAGCTCTCAGTCTACCGAGCAATCTTTTGTTCCTACTCTCACCTATGGTCATGGAGTGTGGGTCATGACTGAAAGTAACTCTTTTTATGCATTTGATGTACTGATGTTTATGTATTGACCTTGCTTATTGTAAGTCGCGTCTGCTAAATGCCTAAGTTGTAGTACAGATAGATGCCTCCTGAGCATCTCCCTATAGGGTGGTCTGGGGGCCAAAGACCAGATGGAGGGATTACATGGAGAGAACACTGGCCTGGGAACTCCTGGGGACCCCGGGGGAGGTGGATAAAAACACCCATAAACGTTGTACATCTGTTGGAAGTACAAAAACACATCAGCAAAAAAAAAACAAAAAAAAAACATACCAAGACTGAAGTGAGTGGTGCTATTTATGAGTTGATTCCATTAAGCACTGCCAACGTGAACAAACTTTGAGTGCTATAGCCCCTTTTCCACTGGCCAGGTTTGTGCCAGGTTTTCCACAACAAGGACCTGGGTAGAGTGGTGTGAAAGTGGTACTAAACGTGGTACTAAAAGGTATCCAATCTAGAGGTCTGAGCTAGGCCAAACACTTCATAATGACTGATCACTCACTGACTTTTCATTTAGACCACCAGGATATAGTTGTAATACACGACAATAGATTCTATTGTGTTATAACCACTATTATAATCTATTATAGTGTATTATAATTATCATAGTGATACATTAATACTTTATAGTGTATTATAATCACAGTTATAATCCATTATAGTGTATTATAATTTATGATAGTTGTAATACAAATTTATATTGCATTATAATCACAGTTAAAAGGGTCAATTTGTTTCTTACCGAAAGGGGTACTTTTGTGTAATGGAAAATGTAGATATTTTTTATGTGGTGCGGTGTGGTGTGGTGTAGTGTGGTGTACTGTGGTGTGGTCATAAAGCTGCAGTGGAAAAGGGGCTTATGTGACAAGATGAAGGCCAGATGTAGGGCATGCTTCGGGACGCGTTTGTCCATGTTACGTCCCAATGCCAAATGTTGGAGCTTCGCTCAAAAACTAATAAGCTATGCTTTTATTAATCTAGACTGAGAGGCTGTAAACAATATTTTCTGACATCAACAGTGTCCCTGGATATCGACCCCAGGAAGTCTTTATAACTAGTGCTTATTGTAGTTCCCCCATTTTAAGTTAAATACAGAGTCAAATATAACATCAGAAATAGATTCTAAATGAGCATAGGGTAAAGTAATACATAATAATAAAGTGAATTATATCACCCATGAAACTACACAGTAAAAACCTGAGTGTTGATTTAACCAGAGAGAGAGAGAGAGAGAGAGAGAGAGAGAGAGAGAGAGAGAGAGAGAGAGAGAGAGAGAGAGAGAGAGTATAAATGGAACCAAATGGACCCATAAGGGTTCATTTGTTTCAATTCATACTCTCTCAAGAGTTATTAATGGATAAAATAACACAGATGATTTTACTCCGTACAGACTGACTGCACTAATAATCATTAATGTTATTAATACTTATATTTATTAAAGTGTATGTCATTGGCATCATGCTATAACTCTGTATGTCAATGTTCTAAGTGTCTGTCTGTCTGTCTGTCTGTCTGTCTGTCTGTCTGTCTGTCTGTCTGTCTGTCTGTCTGTCTGTCTGTCTGTCTGTCTGTCTGTCTGTCTGTCTGCCTGCATGCCTGTTGATCCTATTGCTTGGATGTTAGACTAGAGCTAGACTAGCTTTTATTTTGAAGTTGTAGACCATGTGATTTGTGACGTGGTCATGTGACATTGATGATGCTGATTTTTTTCCCTTGACTAGAAAATGTAATAATTGGCCTATTTTCCAGATTTTTTTGTGCACAAATACATTTAAAAAATGGACCAATTTTTGGCCATTTTTGTGATTTTCTTATTTGCGTTTTCACAATTTTTAAATTCTGAGCGAAAATTGGAAAAATAGCCAATTTCTGTTTTTTTAAATTCAAATTGAATATCCCAATTATACTAAGTCAACCTGGCCGTTTTTGTGATTTTCGGATTTGCGTTTTCACAATTTTTAAATTACTAACGAAAATTGGAAAAATAGCTAATTTTGGTTTATTTGATTCAAATTGAATACCCCAATTATACTAAGATCCCCCCACTGGTTTTTGTGATTTTCTTATTTGGGTTTTCTCAATTTTTCAATTCTGAACGAAAATTGGAAAAATAGCCAATTTTCTGTTTTTTTTAATTAAAATTGAATATCCCAATTATACTAAGTCAACTGGCCGTTTTTGTGATTTTCTGATTTGCGTTTTCACAATTTTTAAATTCTGAGCCAAAAAATGAAAAAGGGGCTAAAATGTGATTGTTTTGAATCCGTTTGGGAGGACAGAAATCACAAAAAGGGATTTTTCTATGTTGGATTAAAATTGAACATCTCAATTATACTAAGATCCCCTGACCTCCTCCTGGGATTTTCGCGTCAAGTGCACAAAACTTTTTTCACATGAACTTTGAACCTATATCTACACAGGCTATGTGGTGAGAAGTTTGTACGTTAAATAATGATTTTTTAATAATTCAATATATATTGCGGTTTTATGCAAATTATTCTTCGGCCTCTAAATCATACATGCAAAGTTACACGTTCATGGCATTTGGCAAAGATGTGGAGGGTTAGTCAAAGTATCACTGAAACCAATTTTATTCCAATCGGCCAAAGGGGGGCGCTATACGAAGCGTCTGAAAATTCAAAATTCAAACGGGCATAAGTCATGACTCGTTTCGTTTGAAGACATGCAACTTGTTACACGCGTGCTTTGACTCAAGCGGAAGACATCTGTGTCGTTGTTAAGTAAGCTCCGCCCTTCGATTTTCCGCCATTTTGAGCAGTTTGTAAAACGCGTAAACCGCTTTTATTCTGGAATTTTCGCGTCACGTGCACAAAACTTTTTTTACGTGAACTTTGGACCGATATCTAAAGATCTGTCAGATCGGATTTCTTTAACATTGAAACATGCTTTTTTAAATAATTCAAACAATATTGCATTTTTATGCAAATTATTCTTCTGCCTCTAAAACATACATGCAAAGTCAGATTTTCATGACAAAATAGTGTAGAGGGTTAGTTCAAATATCACTGAAACCAATCTTACCCCAAATGGCCAAAGGGGGGCGCTATATAATTTTGAGCAGTTTGTAAAACGCTTAAACCCGTTTTTATTCTAGGATTTTTTTTGCAATTTGCATGAAACATTCTACACGCAATCTAAGGACCTTTATCTAACATGCCTATGAAGTGCACACAAAAAAATTATAAAATAATAATAATAAATATAGCTGCAAGCAGCGATAAAGTGGCCAAAGCCAAAAACACCTCAAATCATGAACACAGCCTGCAATGTGCGTGAAATCTTGCAAGCACATTCCCAATAGGTCAAGGAACAGATACCACCCTTCTTACATTGGCCTGTTATAGCGCCACCAGCGGGTCAACTTTTGCACAACACATTTTTGGAACAAAATGGACCAATCTTTGACGTCAGTAACGTCAAAGAGAGCACTGCCTGCGATCTTGACATTTTGTACTTTTATAGCCATTGTTTTCCGGCTTGAAGCGAGCCCACAATTGTTTCGAAGGAACAATATTTTTCTAGTTACCCATATTATTGTGGGCTCGCCTATAAGGCGAGCACACTTTAGATATTGTCATTATTTATCTATCAGGCAGGCAGGCAGGCAATCAGTAGACGGGAACTTCGGTTCCTTTCTACTCCTACATACTTAGTGAGAAAATGAAAATAAAAACATCAATGTGTTCAGTTTACAGTGGCGAAGTGTGCTATTATTTTCTATAGCAATCGGCCAAATGGTGGCGCTGTAGGAAGCCTTCGAATGTGTGAACTTTGAACAGATAGAGCTCATGCTCTGTTTGAGGTACAGCCATGAAACCTGTATACACGTATGCGTCTCCTCATGCCGAACAACTTTTACGCTCTGACTTTTGACCTCTGACCTTTAGATCCCCCAGAATTTTGAATTATATGAAAAACAGTAAAAATCTATCTCCTCCTGGGATTTTTGCATAACGCGCACGAAACTTTTTTCACATGAACTTTGGACCAATACGGTCAAACTGTCTGGTCGGATTTCTTTTAAAGTGAAACATTATCTTTTAATAATTCAATCAATATTGCGGTTTTATGCAAATTATTCTTCTGCCTCTAAATCATGCATGCAAAGTTACACGTTCATGGCATTTGGCAAAGATGTGGAGGGTTAGTCAAAGTATCACTGAAACCAATTTTATTCCAATCGGCCAAAGGGGGGCGCTATACGAAGCGTTTGAAAATTCAAACTTCAAACGGGCATAAGTCATGACTCGTTTCGTTTGATGACATGCAACTTGTTACACGCGTGCTTTGACTCAAGCGGAAGACATCTTTGTCGTTGTTAAGTAAGCTCCGCCCTTCGATTTTCCGCCATTTTGAGCAGTTTGTAAAATGCGTAAACCCGCTTTTATTCTGGAATTTTCGCTCCACGTGCACAAAACGTTTTTTACGTGAACTTTGGACCGATATCTAAAGATCTGTCAGATCGGATTTCTTTCAAATTGAAACATGCTTTTTTAAATAAATTCAATGAATATTGCAGTTTTATGCAAATTATTCTTCTGCCTCTAAATCATACATGCAAAGTAACATGTTCATGGCATTTGGCAAAGATGTAGAGTGTTAGTCCAAATATCACTAAAACCAATCTTACCCCAATTGGCCAAAGGGGGGCGCTATATCATTTTGAGCAGTTTGTGAAACGCTTAAACCCGTTAGGATTTTTTTTTTTGCAATTTGCATGAAACATTCTACACACAATCTAAGGACCTTTATCTAATATGCCTATGAAGTGCACACACACACACACAAAAAAAATAATGAATATAGCTGCAAGCAGCGATAAAGTGGCCAAAGCCAAAAACACCTCAAATCATGAACACAGCCTGCAATGTGCGTGAAATTTTGCAAGCACATTCCCAATAGGTCAAGGAACAGATACCACCCTTCTTACATTGGCCTGTTATAGCGCCACCAGCGGGTCAACTTTTGCACAACACATTTTTGGAACAAAATGGACCAATCTTTGACGTCAGTAACGTCAAAGAGAGCACTGCCTGCGATCTTGACATTTTGTACTTTTATAGCCATTGTTTTCTGGCTTGAAGCGAGCCCACAATTGTTTCGAAGGAACAATATTTTTCTAGTCTATCAGTCAGACAGTTCTCCTCAAAACTTGGGTTCCTTTCTACTCCTACATACTTAGACAGAAAATGAAAATAAAAACATAAATGTGTTCAGCTTACAGTGGCGAAGTGTGCTATTACTTTTTACAGCAATCGGCCAAATGGTGGCGCTGTAGGAAGCCTTCGAAAGTGCGAACTTTGAACAGGTAGAGCTCATGCTCTGTTATACGTACAGCCTCTGACTTTTGACCTCTGACCTTTAGATCCCCCAGAATTTTGAATTATATGAAAAACAGTAAAAATCTATCTCCTCCTGGGATTTTTGCGTCACGTGCACGAAACCTTTTTCACATGAACTTTGGACCAATACGGTCAAACTGATCAACCAGATTTTTTTCAAAGTGAAACATTATTTTTTAATAATTCACTGAATATTGCACTTTTATGCAAATTATTCTTTTGCCTCTAAATCATACATACAAAGTCACACGTTCATGGCATTTGGCAAAGATGTATGGTTAGTCAAAGTATCACTGAAACCAATTTTATTCCAATCGGCCAAAGGGGGGCGCTATACGAAGCGTTTGAAAATTCAAACTTCAAACGGGCATAAGTCATGACTCGTTTCGTTTGATGACATGCAACTTGTTACACGCGTGCTTTGACTCAAGCGGAAGACATCTGTGTCGTTGTTAAGTAAGCTCCGCCCTTCGATTTTCCGCCATTTTGAGCAGTTTGTAAAATGCGTAAACCCGCTTTTATTCTGGAATTTTCGCTCCACGTGCACAAAACGTTTTTTACGTGAACTTTGGACCGATATCTAAAGATCTGTCAGATCGGATTTCTTTCAAATTGAAACATGCTTTTTTAAATAAATTCAATGAATATTGCAGTTTTATGCAAATTATTCTTCTGCCTCTAAATCATACATGCAAAGTAACATGTTCATGGCATTTGGCAAAGATGTAGAGTGTTAGTCCAAATATCACTAAAACCAATCTTACCCCAATTGGCCAAAGGGGGGCGCTATATCATTTTGAGCAGTTTGTGAAACGCTTAAACCCGTTAGGATTTTTTTTTTTTGCAATTTGCATGAAACATTCTACACACAATCTAAGGACCTTTATCTAATATGCCTATGAAGTGCACACACACACACACAACAAAAATAATGAATATAGCTGCAAGCAGCGATAAAGTGGCCAAAGCCAAAAACACCTCAAATCATGAACACAGCCTGCAATGTGCGTGAAATTTTGCAAGCACATTCCCAATAGGTCAAGGAACAGATACCACCCTTCTTACATTGGCCTGTTATAGCGCCACCAGCGGGTCAACTTTTGCACAACACATTTTTGGAACAAAATGGACCAATCTTTGACGTCAGTAACGTCAAAGAGAGCACTGCCTGCGATCTTGACATTTTGTACTTTTATAGCCATTGTTTTCTGGCTTGAAGCGAGCCCACAATTGTTTCGAAGGAACAATATTTTTCTAGTCTATCAGTCAGACAGTTCTCCTCAAAACTTGGGTTCCTTTCTACTCCTACATACTTAGACAGAAAATGAAAATAAAAACATAAATGTGTTCAGCTTACAGTGGCGAAGTGTGCTATTACTTTTTACAGCAATCGGCCAAATGGTGGCGCTGTAGGAAGCCTTCGAAAGTGCGAACTTTGAACAGGTAGAGCTCATGCTCTGTTATACGTACAGCCTCTGACTTTTGACCTCTGACCTTTAGATCCCCCAGAATTTTGAATTATATGAAAAACAGTAAAAATCTATCTCCTCCTGGGATTTTTGCGTCACGTGCACGAAACCTTTTTCACATGAACTTTGGACCAATACGGTCAAACTGATCAACCAGATTTTTTTCAAAGTGAAACATTATTTTTTAATAATTCACTGAATATTGCACTTTTATGCAAATTATTCTTTTGCCTCTAAATCATACATACAAAGTCACACGTTCATGGCATTTGGCAAAGATGTAGAGGGTTAGTCAAAATATCACTGAAACCAATCTTATTCAAATTGGCCAAAGGGGGGTGCTATACGAAGCGTTTGAAAATTCAAACTTCAAACAGGCATAAGTCATGACTCGTTTCGTTTGAAGACATGCAACTTGTTACACGCGTGCTTTGACTCAAGCGGAAGACATCTGTGTCGTTGTTAAGTAAGCCATTTTGAGCAGTTTGTAAAACGCGTAAACCCGACTTTAATTCTGGAATTTTCAGGTCACGTGCAAAAAACTCTTTTTTACGTGAACTTTGGACCAATATCTAAAGATATGTCAGATCGGATTTCTTTAAAATTGAAACATACTTTTTTAATAATTCAATGAATATTGCAGTTTTATGCAAATTATTCTTCTGCCTCTAAATCATACATGCAAAGTAACATGTTCATGGCATTTGGCAAAGATGTAGAGTGTTAGTCCAAATATCACTAAAACCAATCTTACCCCAATTGGCCAAAGGGGGGCGCTATATCATTTTGAGCAGTTTGTGAAACGCTTAAACCCGTTTTTATTCTAGGATTTCTTTTTAGCAATTTGCATGAAACATTCTACACGCAATCTAAGGACCTTTATCTAACATGCCTATGAAGTGCACACAAAAATAATAATAATAATAATTGCGACCGAAGGTCGCATATACTCTGAAGAACCGTGTCGCTTGAGTGTCCTTCCTTCCTTCCGTATCCTCGTGACCGTCCGTATCCTCTGTGATGTCAGTGTGATGTCAGCGAGTTGTGACATCACCTCCTGTACAGGGCGGCTACACGAAATGTGGATAACACTATATATGGAGATAGTCCAGTCCATCATGTCATATGGGACTACCGTCATAGAAAGTAGCCATTGTTAGGCCGGAGTCATTGGCTGTCTAAACATGGAGATGTGGATAACACTATATATGGAGATAGTCTAGTCCAGTATGTCATATGGGACTACCGTCATAGACAGTAGCCATTGTTAATCCGGAGTCAATGGCTGACTGTCTGTACAGGAAGTGATGTCACATGACATACTTTTTATGCCCATATATGAGTCCTAACATGGAGATGTGGATAACACTATATATGGAGATAGTCTAGTCCAATATGTCATATGGAACTACCGTCATAGACAGTAGCTATTGTTAGGTCGGAGTCAATGGCTGTCTGTCTGACTGTCTGTACAGGAAGTGATGTCACATGACATACTTTTTATGCCCATATATGAGTCCTTCTGTACCACATCTCCATGTTTAGGCAAACTCCACACAGAAAGGCCCTATCGCCAACCCTTACTAAGTAGCATACATTTACAACATACCTTCTCCAAAAACATCAATATTGAACTCCATATGTATATGGATACATACATGTATTTTTATTAATAAAGGATAAAATAAAATTAAAATGCCATAGATGGGCATTCCCAAAAGCAAAATCCCTTTATGCCCATATATGGGGATTTCTGATGTCATCAATCTCTGGCCCTAACTAGCTCAAAAGCCTGCTTTACTCTGATTTACACCCTACCTTTCCAGATGATGACCTATTGGGTATACACTTATGTCCAAATATAGAAATCCCAAGGCATCAAACCCAAGCTTGGCTTTACTAATTAACATACGTTTTATGCCCATATATGGAGATCCCTGTCCCAATGTTATCAATATTAAGGACATATCTGGAAATGCCCATATTTGGTAATGTCCACATATGGGCATGTTTTGACATAACATAGTCAGGGCCCTATCGCTCACACCCTAGGTTGGGTTGGCGTGTTCTCCCCGTGTCTCCTAGGGTTGATATCCTCACAAAATTGGTGCAAGTCAATGGCAGCGTTTCCAGAATATCAACAATACCAAGGGCCACCAGGACCGTAGGGCTGTGGACAAGGACTTGCAGCGCATGAACGCCGCACTGGAGCGTGAAAACCAACAGGCCTGATGGAAATTGTGACGTCCCACATCTTATGTGCTGGGCATACTACTAACCGACGCCAAGGACCTCCAGAGGCCATACAAAGAGTATCTAACCTGAGGCCCCTTACTAAGTAGCATACATTTACAACATACCTTCTCCAAAAACATCAATATTGAACTCCATATGTATATGGATACATACATGTATTTTTATTAATAAAGGATAAAATAAAATAAAAATGCCATATATGTATCCATATACATATGGAGTTCAATATTGATGTTTTTGGAGAAGGTATGTTGACATTGAACAGGACATATATGAAGCGTGTACCACTGACAGATGCAACAGGAAACTTAGAGACCTGGAAAAGGGATCCTACTATTGTCCCAAATGCGAAAAGACCTCTCCAAACGTTAAATACAGACTTCGGCTGAAGGTAAAAATTGAAGAATCTGGAGATGTTCAATGGGTGACATGCTTCCACGAAACAGCTGAGGTACTGCTGGGTCACAACATGACTCAGGAATCACTGAAAATTTTCAAAGAGAATGACAAAATTGCATTTGAAGACATATTGAATAAAGTAATCTCAACAAGTCATGTCTTCATAATCAAAGTCAAGGTGACAACATACCAAAATGAGAAACAAATGAACCACACAGTACTGAAAATCAACTGCTGCTCTGGAACACAGGGTAGTGTTCCAAAGATCTAGGCTGATAATCCAGCTTTTGCAGCGTCACAGGTTCAAGTCCTGACTTGCGACCTCAAGTCCCCATCTCTTCCTGTACGGGGCGGCTACACAAGACTAAGAAAGACCAAAAAAAAAAAGAGAAGGATACACAAGATTAAGAAAGACAAAAAAAGAGAAGAATAAAAAAGAAAAAAAGAAGGAGGAGGATAAAGATACCAAAAGGAGAGAGAAGAAAGGGTGGATGAGGTACAATGTGCGGTATCCTCCTCTGATCTGATACGGGCGGCTGGACTTAGATCACCTATGAAAGGATGTCCATGAAAGAATGTCCATCCACCTGGAGAAAAGAAAATGTAACAAGGAGGCCAGATAAAGTTATTAGGCCTGGATCCAACTTTAAGTCGACGCACATGATTCCAGAAGTGTAGTGCTTATTCGCTCTTGTATCAAACCGGTACTCGAAACGTACTTAGAATTTAACATATTTTCTAAAGTAAATATGGGGGCTGCTGTGTTAAGAACGTTTCGTTGTCAAGCTCAATGTTGGGCATTTGGACCTATACATGGAGAAATGGAGCGAATCTGTTTGGCCTAAACATGGAGATGTGGATAACACTATATATGGAGATAGTCTAGTACATCATGTCATATGGGACTACCGTCATAGACAGTAGCCATTGTTAGGTCGGAGTCAATGGCTGTCTGTCTGACTGTCTGTACAGGAAGTGATGTCACATGACATACTTTTTATGCCCATATATGAGTCCTTCTGTACCACATCTCCATGTTTAGGCAAACTCCACACAGAAAGGCCCTATCGCCAACCGAACCTAGGGTCTGAGCGATAGGGCCTTTCTGTGTGGAGTTTGCGTGTTCTCCCCGTGTCTCCTAGGGTTGATACCCTCACAAAAACATGAACAAACTCCCCCCAGAATGACAACAACTAGAATCGTCAGAGAAACGCTGTGGTTGGCCAGATTGTCAAGAATTGGCGCGACCTCGCCCTTTAGGGCGAGGTTGCATGTCACCCTGAGGTCGCATTCCACCCTTGGGTGTCTTACTAGTAATAAATAGCTACAAGCAGCGATAAAGTGGCCAAAAACACCTCAAATCATGAACACAGCCTGCAATGTGCGTGAAATCTTGCAAGCACATTCCCACTAGGTCAAGGAACAGATGCCACCCTTCTCACATCGGCCTGTTATAGCGCCACCAGCGGGTCAACTTTTGCATAACACATTTTTGGAACAAAATGCCTCAAATCATGCATGCAGCGTCCGATTGCGTCAGTAACGTCAAAGAGAGAACTGCCTGCGATCTTGACATTTTGTCCTTTTATAGCCATTGTTTTCTGGCTTGAAGCGAGCCCACAATTGTTTCGAAGGAACAATATTTTCTAGTGTTTCTCTCTAATCCATGAAACATCAAAGACAATTACCTGTTTGGTGCCTGTCATAGAGGGGAGGGGGAGGGGGGAATGTTTTGTGTACACAAGTCAAACACAACCCCTCCCACCAGATCTCTTGTGATTGGGAATTTCACATTTTAAATCCCCTCCCCTTTGAAATCTCTTGTCAATGGGCTCTGAAAATCCACCTTTCAGGAGGCCAGAGGCGAAGGTAGTCATCACCCACCCCCTGTTTATTTTATTTATATTTTATCATTGCATTGAATGTAGTTCTTTACTCTGTGCATATAATGGTCTTTTATAATTGCATTAAATGTTGTTCTTGTTACTATTTGCGATGAATTGAATGCCAAGGACTTCCAACGTAAACATAGCCGTAAAAGGTCTTATTTGGGATGTTCCTTTTTGGACAGGATGTTTTAACCGGCCTGGGCTGCACTGTATATGTGTTTGTGTTGTCTGTACTTGTCATGTTACTCATGTTTGTCTAAATAAATGATTCAATCAATCAATCAATCAATCAATCAATCAATCAATCAATCAATCAATCAATCCCTTCTTCTGGTCAATCTGAAATAAATACCTGCACTTCCTTTGGATATGTTTAGGTTTGACTTGGTTTTATTAGTTTTTATGTATCATTTGAAACAGTTAATACAGTTCATAAACTGCATTACCTGTAATGACAGACAGACAGACAGACAGACAGACAGACAGACAGACAGACAGACAGACAGCCAGACAGACAGACAGCCAGACAGCCAGACAGACAGGCAGACAGACAGACAGACAGACAGACAGACAGACAGACAGACAGACAGACAGACAGACAGACAGACAGGTTACATAAGTGATTCACATAGATTGGTGGCTCCACTCCTCTCAGCTAAGCAGACAGTTAATAGGAATTCAAAGGACTGTGCTCCAGTCAGCTATTAAAGCCCCTGCCTCATAAAACACCACCTTATGCAATACCTGCTCTCACGCTGCTTATAACCCAGGGGTCTTCAATAGGGGGTCCCAGACCCCCAGGGAGTCCTCAGAGTTATACCACAGGGGGTCTGCCAACTGTAGGCTAAGGTTAAAGCCATTGTGAGCTTGTAGATCCACTGTACACTCCTTTCCCATTGAAAAGCATTGTCAGATAGTAGTCTAGGACCTGGCTAATATATGTAGGCCTATGCACTTCATTTAGGAGAGAATATCTCAACTGCTCTTGACTAATATGACCCCAAGGAACAATGCAAGAACTCCTCACTGGCCTCCCAGCATGTGCACTTAAGCCTCTCCAACTGATCCAAAATGCCGCGGCACGACTGGTCTTCAACCAGCCAAAATGTATCCCCCCCTTTCCAACTCCCTGAATTAGAACTACAGACCCGTTTCTTGTTTACAAACATTGAGACTAAATGCACAGGTGACTGTATCATGTAATCAATTCCCACCAATCCCCAAACCTGTTGTTTTGGGGAGCGCTGGTTTCATTGGCTAATTTTGGTACCGACCTGCGCACGCATCTAGTTCTTATCAGTGTAACGTGGACCAGAAATGCGTCTACAGACTCACTCCCTAACTCCAACTAAGCACTACTGTAACACTTCCCTTCCTTCGGTGACCACACATGAATCTAGGGAGCATTTTTAGGTTTTAGAAAAGTTTTTACTGATTGGGTGCATGGTCTACCTATGTTATTGTTTTTCTAGATTGATATTCCTATGCATTTGTTGCATTGTTGACTTGCTTATTATAGTGATGCATTACCTGCTTGTTGTAAGTCGCTTTGGATTCAAAGCGTCTGCTAAACTGTAAACTGTGAGAAGATTCTTTATCCGGGACAAAATACCCAGAATGACCACACCCTTTTAAAAATGACCACAACTTCCAACATGGCTTTATCTTGTAAACCGTTGGGGCTACACATTTTCGCTGGAAATATTCAGAAGACCAATGTTTAGGGGGACCTCTAGGTTTATGACATGTCAAATTTAAATATGTTATGACAAACTAAGAAACGTTAAAAAAACGTCAACTTATTATTGTCATGCAGGGCATTAGGTAAATATTTTGCACTAATCAGTGTAAAAGCATGAAATTATGTTTTTGTGAAAGTGTCTGCTGTGTTTGACATGTAGGCCTATGTTATCAGTATTGTATGTAATTGTTGTGTCCTACATGCACTTGGCTGTTTCCCTAATCAACTGACTGCACTGGCATTGTTTATGTCTTTTGTACGAGGCATTCTTGTACTTCTCTTCATGTGGTCATGAATAAACATGTTGTTCCAGGGAGCCCCCAGAGGCAGAGATTTGGAGAGACAGCCGCTGATACGAACGACCTACGGCCTGGTCGCGACCTAGGCCACGACCTGGAGGTCGTAGGTCCCGGTTCTGGAGGTCGTAGTTCGCGGTACATACTTGTTAGGTCGCGGCCGGTCTAGTTTCGCGACCCCCGGCCGTGGTTGCGCCACCTCGGTCGTCCCCGGGCCGTTGTTGCGCGATCGGGCCGTTGTTCAGCGACCTGGGAAGTCCGCGGTCGTATTTAAAAGGTCTTTTTGCAGAATATTCTAGAGCAGCAGCGCTATTCAACCTTTTGAAGCTTGTGATTGGCTGAACCGGAGGTAGGAAGCGCTCCATTGTAGTCACTTGGACCGCGCGAGGTGCACCAAAACCTATCCTTAACCCTAACCCCAACTCTAACTCTAACCCTAACCTTAACCCTAACCCCAACTCTAACCCTAACCCTAACCCTAACCCTAACCCTAACCCTAACCCTAACCCTAACCTGCCGACACTGAGTAGCTAACCTGCCGACGCTGTTGAAAACGAGCGCTCCTTCCCTTAGCAAGCGTAGAGTTTCTAAACTCGCGTCCCTTCCCTTAGCAAGCGTAGAGTTTCGATCGCGGCGCTCCTTCCCTTAGCAAGCGTAGAGTTTCTAAACTCGCGTCCCTTCCCTTAGCAAGCGTAGAGTTTCGATCGCGGACTTCCCAGGTCGCTGAATTACGACCGAGATCGCGCAAAACCTCCAGAACCGGGACCTACGACCTCCAAGTCGTGGCCTAAGTCGCGACCAGGCCGTAGGTCGTTTGTATCAGCGGCTCTTGCTGGAGATTTGAGTTACAGAAGTTTGCTTTGAAAAATATACATTCAAAGATTTGCTAATATTTTCATGATTTAAAAAAAATAAATAGCAGATCTACAAGCGTGGCACTCGGTGGCCCGCTGTGAGCTTGTATATCTGCTATTTTTCAATGGCTAAAGTATAAAATAATTACAGGTCTTAATGGGTCAAAACAGGGGTCTTCAACGTTTTCAGGTCAAGGACCCCTTAGTTGAGAGGAGACGAGAGATGAAGCAGGGACCCCCCACAACCTCTTCATAGATTCAATATAGTTTCATTGTTTGAAAGCACAATCATCAGTGTATTTTGGATTCATGTCAATTTGAGTTTTCAGTTATTTAACCACTTGAACCGTCAAAACTTCACCTTTCACTCTGTGATTAGTCTGCACTTCTTCCCCTATACACCAAACCTCTTTGCCAAAAATAGCCGATCCACAAGCTCACAACGCTAGAAGAGGGTCAAGTGAGAATTGAGGACTGACGGACTGATGGACAGACGGACTGACGGACAGCTGGTCGAGGTTTTGATAGTAACTGCGACCTGACAGTCGCAAATAAAAAAGGAAGGAAATAAAGTTTCTATCACTCAAAGATTCGGAGGACGCCCTGTAGTAACTCTGGGGACCCCCTAGGGGTCCCGGACCCCCTGTTGAAGACCCCTGGGTTAAAAGAAAAATACGGGCCTTTTGCAATAAGAGCTCCACAGTGGTGGAACACCTCACACCTCGTATCAATACCACAACATAGAGGGAAACAGACTGTCATTGAACTGTCATTGAACACAAACACCTATGCTTTAACCAGTGAAAAATAGCAGATCTGCTATTTAGCAGATCTGCAGATCTGCTATTTTTGACAAAGTCATGAAAATGTGTGCAAATCTTTGAATATTATGTATTTTCAAAGCGAACGTTTGTAACTCAAATTTTGCTTCTGGGTGGTCCCTGGAAATAAATATTTTGAGATGGGGGGTCCGTGGCCAAATAAATATCATTTAGGGGGTCCTTAACAAGAAAAGGTTTGAGAACCACTGACATATAGTCTCTCAAGAACAGACTAACTGAGCTCCATTTAAGTGAAAAGGACCTTTTCTTTGACGATGGCTGGCCAGATTGCTGACATAGAAACGCAGCTGTGAGCTTGTATATCTGCTATTTTTCAATAGTTAAAGCATAAAATAATGATACACAATAATGTGTACCCGTTCTAAATGGGTTAAAAGCCTCACATTGCAACTCAAGTTTCTTCTTTTGTTTTTAATATGTTGAATTTAGTTTTGCAACACATACCATCAGGCATGTGCACACATAGACACCAAAGGGGGCTTGAGCCCCTGCCCTTTTATCTTTCTGTAAAAAAGTACCCTCTCCACATCATGAATGCAGTTTTTAGTATGGTGAAATAAATGCAAATGCCCCTCTTTCCATGCCATACCTGAAGGCAGCATTCAAGTGAATTGCCTTGTCCAAACAATCTTTAAATAATTGCCCTGTCTTTGTAGAAATCCATGCTCTATGCCAGTATGGACTCTAGTATTGACTCCTGTATATATGCTTAGTTCAGTGTGGTATCAATCACCCAAAATAGCCCACCTCCAAGCCTGGAGGTCTGCTATTTTCGATATTTCCACCAAAAGGCCCTTTTAGAAATGGCAGCCCCTGCCTCTATAACATTCTCTGCACGTCCCTGCTCTACCATTGACAGACCTGTAGCGCTGCCTGTGCTGGCCCTTTAAGGGTAGTCCATACAAGAGGCGGCCATTTTGTCAGCCATACTGTTTGGCCAGAAGTTTTGAATGTTTGTTGTGGACCTGGAAGCATGAGGTGTTTGATTCCAGTGGCAGCCTTGAATACATTGACTGGGTATGTTTTGGTATTTTGTTGTATTTGAGTCATGTTGCTATATTTTGTGTAATGTAATGAATCTGTATTGAGGGGTAACCAGATGTAAGCTAGTATGTGATCTAATGTAGGAGGACAACTAACCAACCTAACCTAACCTACAGCCTTTCACTGTTTCTCCCACCTTGCCATAGTATGTTTGAGACTGGCTTTTGTCAGATTGTGTTTGTTGTGCTGAGGGCATGGATGTATGGAGGCCATCCATTCATATTGCATGGTTTGGATGTTGTTTGCTGTGGTTACTTTAATGACTTGAATTACTTTCTTTGCTTTTGGTTTTGCATTATATTTGAATTTGATTTGTTTATTTGCTGTTTATGTTTAGTTTAGAGCAGATGTGCAGCATTGTTTTCTCACTCAACAGTAAACAAACCAACACAAAGTTTAAGTGTATGGAGGGTATCTGCACATTTCTACAGTGACAGTTTAAGGACCCCGGTTAAATATGATTATTTTGGGGGTCACAGCCTGAAAAGGTTGAGAACCACTGGTTTAGAGAGGACCCAGTAGGCCCTGAAGCCTTCACTCCCACTTTTAGCATCACGAGTTCCCACAGCTATAATAAACCCTCTTCCCTTCTGTATTTTAACATTCTTTTTCTACATAAACTTGACATGTTTGTTACATCAGCCTCTGGTTCTGTTCATTCTGAACCCATACCTAATAGACCAGGGGCCGGCAACCTTTTTGACATGAAGTGCCATGTTTGTATCTTCTTGATAGTCAGTGTATCATATTATCAACATTTAGTTTAATTATGATAGTCAGTGTGTCATATTATCAACATTTAGTTCAATTATGATAGTCATTGTGTCATATTATCAACATTTAGTTTAATTATGATAGTCAGTGTGTCATATTATCAACATTTAGTTTAATTATGATAGTCAGTGTGTCATATTATCAACATTTAGTTCAATTATGATAGTCATTGTGTCATAGTATCAACATTTAGTTTAATTATGATAGTCATTGTGTCATATTATCAACATTTAGTTTAATTATGATAGTCATTGTGTCATATTATCAACATTTAGTGTAATTATTATAGTCAGTGTGTCATATTATCAACATTTAGTTTAATTATGATAGTCATTGTGTCATGTCAACACTTAGTTTAATTATTTATGACACCAAAATGTCACATTTACAATTGATTTTGACAGGCTATAAATAACAACCTTTATTGTTGTTGTTCTTTAGAAATATATTCTTTTACATTAGGATGTAGGCCTAATGATCATTAGAAACAATAAGCAATAGCCCACTTCTCTCCCAGACTTTCTCCCCAGTCAAAGTTATCAGTTTGAATGAATGCAGAATTCTATGCAGGTTGTAAATTGCATATAGATAGGAGTGTACTCTCTCATACTTCTGCCAGTGTGCCAGTGATCACCTTCCCCTGTGCCAATGTTGGCACTGTACCTAAGGTTGCCTACCCCTGTAATAGACTACAGTATATGCACAGCAGCCATTTTGGAGAGAAGTTGGCAGGGCTGGATTAACACCTCAGAGGGCCCCTGGGCACTGAAGCACTAAGGGGCCCCGGTCCGCACGCAAAATGTTTTGTAGGCATACGTAGGCATGTAGGTCCAATATAACATCTGCAGCAGTAGTTGGCACTGCATGGCCCGGCGGAGTTTTAATCAGTTGATTTGACTTTCATGAAATATTGTACATTGTACTTAAATCAGCACTTTTCAGCAGCATTCTTACAGCATTTGTGTCAGGGGTGGCGGATATCATGTATTTCATTCTGATTAAACATTTTTTTAACCATCTTGGAGGGCCCTTGATGTCCAGGGGCCCCTGGGCACGTGCCCAAAGAGCCCATATGGTAGATCCGGGCCTGGAAGTTGGGTATCTTCTCACTTCCTTCACATGTGTTACCAATGATACTAAAGCAGGCTCCAAACAGAATCAGTATTACCAATGATACTAATGAAGGCTCCAAACAGAGTCAGGGTGCTGATGTTGTTGCATGTTTGCTCACTGGAAACACTCTGCTACACCAGTGGGTCTCAAAGTGTGGTCCAGGGACCCTCATGGTTCCTTGGGGGCTCCGAATGACCCCTTAAAAAGGTGTGTAACCCTGAGAGTGTACAAATGGAACCAATTGGACCCGCAATGGTCCATTTGGTTCCATTTGTACATTTAGTTATTATGGGGGTCCTTGAAATAAAAGGTTTGAGAACCACTGTGCTACATGAAATGGAACAGAGCCTTCATGGAGATCATTGGTAACACCTTTGAAGGAAGTGAGAAGAGACCCAGCTTTTCTCCTATATGTCTGCTGGGCATAGAGCCTATTGGGGAACTCTACCTCAGTGGCATCAGTTCAGAAAAAGCTAAGGTATGGCAACATGACCGGTGTCTTGCACGCGCGTTAAGGCACGCGTGCAAGACACCAGTCATGATGCCATACCTTAGCAACAGGCATGATACATTTATTTTAAGGAGTACATTATATGTTTCCCCCGTTTCTGCTCTTGGGCTGAATATGGAAGCCTGGAATGGTTTTTCAAATGCAGTTAAACTTGGCATGTTAGTAAACGTGCCACAATTAACAATAATGAATTGCGCCTGGGAATATACCATTCTGTCAAGATGGGGAGAATATAATTATAATACCTTGTTAAAGTGACCATTTTGTTAAACGTTGCATTTGTAGTTATTTTATTGTAATTTAACAACATAATAACCAGCGCAGATAGACAAAGAGACATTCATGGATTTATATTTAAAACTGACTTTTATTTTACCCCCTGGACCCAGGGTATGGCAACTGCATACCCCTGCCATACCCAATTGACGCCCCTGCTCTACCTTGTTCAGTTACATTGTCCAGCATAAACAGTGTATGGTTAAAGTTGCACTCCACACGACCAAAGTGCGGTTTAATTCTCAGAAAAACGAATCTCTGATCAATAAAACTACATGGTGATCATTTTCCCCACCACCTCTAAAAATGTTCCTAAATGAACTTTATGGGATCTCAAACTTTGCCATATCTGTACCCTCATTTACAAAGCCAGGATCTATTAACCCATTTAGAACGGGTACACATTATTGTGTATCATTATTTTATGCTTTAACTATTGAAAAATAGCAGATATACAAGCTCACAGCGCGGCACCGAGTGCCGCAAGCTTGTAGATCTGCTATTTTTTTTTAAATCATGAAAATTAAAATTTGTACCCGATTCTATAAGTGTCTTTTGAATCCTTCTAAGGTTTTTTGGAAAAACCCTATGTTTCTATGTCAGCAATCTGGCCAGCCATCGTCAAAGAAAATGTCCTTTTCACTTAACTGGAGCTCAGTTAGCCTGTTCTTGAGAGACGACTATGTCAGTGGTTCTCAAACCTTATCATGTGAAGGATCCCCCAAAATGATATTTATTTGGCCACGGACCCCCATCTCAAAATATCTAGTTCCAGGGACCACCCAGAAGCAAAACGTGAACGTTGCAAACGTTCACTTTAAAAATACAAATATTCAAAGATTTGCACACATTTTCGCAACGTTTTCAAAAATAGCAGATCTACACGCAGATCTTGTATATATGCTATTTTTCAATAGCTAAAGCATTCAATAATTCTTCTAGGCCTAATATACCACTATGCCACGCCTCCAGGAACAACCCCTCGTGAATTATGGAATCACATTTCTTTTTTGAATAAGGAATGAATTACAATGTAAATACTGTTACCTAGTTTTGATATAATTTGACGAAGTAGGCAGTGGTAGAATAAATGTAATTGTGTTCTGTGCAAACTTTTTGAAAAATGACTGCACGTGTTGAAAATCTGCCACATTATGTTTTTACATTGATCTACAAGCTCACACCTCTTTCGAGTTCTGCAGCCATGACGAACAGACGTGTCTCTCTCCGCTCTGCACGCAAACGACTCCTCAGGCGACTTCACCTAACGCCGGCTTCACGATCGGTAACAAAGGACAGGATATTTTTTTCTTTTCTGATGTTACTGCTGGTGCTGCTTACGTGGATCACGGATTCGTCCCAAAGTCTATCACGGGACGTACATACAATGGACAAGGAGCTGTATGTACGTAATCAACGGGAGTCACACAGCGATTTCTATATGCATGATGGCTTAGAGAATAAACATCTCAGCCTCGGAGATGCAACCGTCTATGGCTTGATCTCTACAAGAAACAAACCCCCGAATTTCAGTGAAAACAGGCGCTCCTTGTTTGTTTTTCTTCTGTTACTTTGTGGTGATGTGGAACGTAACCCAGGCCCGGTGCTGACGAGGCAAGCAGCTGCTCGCCTTGCACGAGAACAAGAGTTGGACGCCGCCGTGTACAACTCGCCGCCGCGAGCCACGGACCTACGGATCTTCGAGGGTCACTCGGCCGCCGCACACGACATCTCCGCGGAAACAGCTCGGCGTGAGGACAGCCGTGTCGCCGAGCCCGAGACACTGGCCATCGACCGTGACGCCCTTGACTCACGGACCCCCGGCGAACACTCGGCGATCACACCCGCGACCGAGTCTCTGGACCCAGGCTGCAACATTACCGCGGAAACAGGTCGACGCGAGGTAAACAGCAGCAACACGACACCAGACCTGGGCGTGCAGACCACCCAGCAGCCCACCACGGCGGCACCCTGCACCGAGGCTTCGGATCAGAGGGTCTACAGGGATCGTAACCATTCATGGCTGGCTACATTTTTAGGATGGAAACCATTCTGTGCCACTTTCCCCATCCCCCGCACCGAGGAATTATCCTGGATATCTCACTGTCTAGGGTCTCAGACAACAAAGGAACTTGACCTCCCCCCCACCCCCAGCGCCCCCCGGCCCCCCCCACCCCCACTACAGACGGACACTCCAGCTGTGGACGTGAACAAAGGGGAACCCTCCTCCCCCAGCCCTGACAATGGTTATTTGGACACCTCCAACATGAAAAGTACTTTTGTGAAAAGAGGACTGAAAATGATTCATCTCAACGTCAACAGTTTGAAACCCAAACTGGAACAAATCCAAGCTATGTTTCTTGATGGTAAGGTCCAAATTTTAACCTTCTCAGAAACTAAACTCGATGACTCATTCTCAGATGCTAGCATTGAAATAGCCAATTACACTGTCATTCGGAATGATAGGAACAGGAAGGGAGGTGGTGTTTGCATGTATATTCACAATGATTTAAATTTTATCCCTCGCCCAGACCTACACCACAGCTCTCTTGAAACTGTATGGGTCGAGATAATTTTTGAACATGCTAAAAATATACTAATATGCGCTGTCTATAGACCCCCTGACCAGAATGACTTCTTTGAGCTGTTTGAAGAGAGCTTAGCAAAGGTGGACGGTATTGAGTACTACAGTTTGGGCGACTGGAATGTCGATGTTTTGCGTAAAGAAACACCCCTGTTCAAGTCCTTTAATGGGTTATGTAATCAATATGGCCTCACTCAGCTTGTTACCGTACCCACTAGGGTGACGGAGCACTCCCAAACCCTCATAGATCTCATTGTAACCACAGACAAATCCAAAGTCACCGCTAGCGGGGCTATTGTATGCGGTCTTAGTGATCATTACATGATCTACTGTACGCGTAAAATACACAAACCCAAGGCTAGTGGCCACAAAACAGTTGTAGCTAGAAGCCTCAAAAACTACTCCAGTGAGGCTTTAAATCACACTCTAGCGAATACAGACTTTTCCACTGAACTGCAGTGTACAAATGTCGAAGGAGCATGGTGTGGTTTTAAAACCAAATTGACCGATGCTCTAGACAACGTGGCCCCCTTGCAAACCACCAGGGTTAAAGCCCGCCAAGAGCCATGGTATAACTCAGATATTACCGAATCAGCTAAACTCAGAGACAAAAAGTACGATGAAAAACGTAAGTGCTGCAAAAAGCTTAGAAAAAAATTCAACCATGACCTCCAAATCCAAATCAAATATCTCACTGCTCAGTGCAAGAAGCTCAGAAACCAGACAATCGCCCTAATTAGATCCGCCAAAAAAGACTACATTGACGTCAAAATTGACGAATACAAAAACAAACCACGAGACCTATGGAAGTTGCTTAACAACCAATTAGGCTTAAAACCTAAAACCATATGCCACAGCATAAACATCAAAACGGACGCCGCTCTCATTTCTGACAAATGTGAAGTGGCTACCCATCTTAACAAAACCTTTACCACCATGGCCCATTCACTGGTTGAAAGACTGGTCGCCCCATCTGGGAGGTATGGTGTAAAATTTGTTAAGAAATTCTACAATAAACTGGGCGTCAGAAAAGACAGTTTTAAACTTGCCACAGTGACAACTGATGAAGTGTTTAAAAAACTGAGCGCCCTACCTCAACACAAGGCCACTGGCCTTGATAAAATTCCAGCTAGATTTCTCAGAGATTCAGCCGCCACCATTGCACCGATCATTACCCACATAATTAACCTTTCCATCGAACAGGGTCATGTCCCACAGGACTTCAAACTAGCAAAAGTAACCCCCCTGCATAAAAAAGGTAGCAAACTAGACCCTGGAAACTACCGTCCCGTTTCCATTCTTAGCTCCATATCCAAAGTCATGGAGAAAATAGTCTACGAACAGATAGCAAGATATCTCGATGAGAATAATCTGATTTACGAGTTCCAATCTGGATTCAGAAAATCTCATTCCACTGACACATGCCTTCTGTATTTGACTGACCAAATCAAACGCGAAGCGGATGACGGCAAATATAGCGGCATGGTCATGATGGACCTCCAGAAGGCATTTGACACCGTAAATCATTCTATTCTGATTGAGAAACTAAAAGCCATCGGTCTTGACAGCGCAGCAGTGAGTTGGATGCAATCTTACCTGGTGGGGAGGGAACAGGTGGTGGAGATTAACGGTACCCTGTCCCCCCCCTCCCAGTAAGCTGTGGTGTTCCTCAAGGTAGCATACTGGGACCTCTGTTGTTCCTAATATATGTGAACGACATGGCATCTGCTTGTGACTGCAACCTGTTCCTGTTCGCGGATGACTCGGCTCTCCTAGTCTCGGGCAAGGACCACTTGCAGGTTGAAAAGACACTTAACTCTGAACTAAGTAAGATCTGCACATGGCTTAATGACAACAAATTATCAATTCATCTGGGAAAAACTGAGTCCATCCTCTTTGGATCAAATCATAACCTCAAAAAAGTCGATAACTTCACAATCAAAGTGGGTGACAAGGTCATAACACGAAAAAACGAAATCTCTTACTTAGGATGTATCCTTGAAGCTAATCTTTCCAGTGAAAAGATGACTTCTAAAGTAATAAATAAAATCAACCAACGGACTCGTTTCCTACAGAGGATCGCCCCAATGGTCAATTTCAACACACTGAAGACCATAGCTGGTGCAATAATCCAGCCCCTCTTTGACTACGGAGTCCACGTATGGTATCGTGACGCCCCACAAGCCCTAAAAACTAAACTCCAAACAGCCCAAAATAAACTAATTAGGGTCCTACTTCACCTTCCCTATCAGACTCACCTCACCGCTACTCACCAGTTAAGAGTGGGGTGGCTCAGAGTAGATGACAGAGTACAGCAACTTGCAATGGGCCTGGTGTACAAGATACACTACACCACTATGATACCCAAGTACCTGTCAAAATACTTTATAAACATTAAGGATGTCCATAATTACAACACCAGAGGCAGCGCCACAGATCACTTTCAACCCAGAGTCAAAACCAACAAAGGGTCAAACTCCTTTTTCTGCTATACCACCAAAATGTGGAAAGCCTTACCGAAGGTCATAAAGGAGTGTGGATCACTAGCATCCTTTAAAATTGCCCTGAAGAATCACTTACAGGCAGCAGCCATTCGCAACTGGTAAAAAACTTTGCGATTCGCTAATCGCGGGATTTCACATCGCGATTTCGGTTTGAAAACGATTAACCATGGAGCACTAATTCTTTTCTGCTTTTAAAGCGTGCGGTGTGCATCTGCCTGGTGGAAGGAGGAAGTTCAGTGATCACTGACTGTAACTAGGTAACGGTGATTGACAGCGACATGCAGCGCATTATGCAGACAGGGGCCGGGCAGCCCGGGCAGAGAGGAGAGGAGAGGACGAGGCAGAGCGCAGAGACTGCGAGCCTCTCTCTCCTTTTGCTGTCTTTTCCTGTGTTTTATTTCATTCATTATTGTTAAATGCTGTGTTGAGGTTTGTGTGACAGACCTTTATGGGGCATTTGGTTAAATACGGAACAAACCGCGTTCCGTATTGGTTCAATACGGAACGCATCTTTTAATTGTCCAATACGGAACGATTCCGTATTATACGGTACGGGTGGCAACCCTAGTCGGGTCCGCGGTGGAAGGCTGTCCACCGCGGTGTAGTCTTTTTGAGCGTTAACGTTGTAGTTTTATGACTCAAAAAGACTACACCGCACTACACCGCGGTGGAAGGCTGGACCCGACTCTGATACGGGCTTGAGTCAACTTGTCGACTTTTTTGTTAATGCCCTAAAACACACACAGACATGCATAGATTTGTATGACCTGCTTATGCTCCAGCAGAGCGGGCCTTGTAATTTATATCAGGCCGCACTTGTTGATGGTGACGTCACCAAGAACCGCAATGCTGGTCCCATTGAATGACGTCACTCTGCGTTCAGGGGTTTAACCCATTGGATGGGTGTAAGCGCAGACAGACAGACAGACAGACAGACACACAGACGGACATAGATTTGGCTAATTGTGGGCTAGCCTGAAAGGCGAGACCAGTATGTTATCTTCATTATTTATTTATTTGTGTATCTATCAAGTTCTCCCCGACAGTACAAAGGCAGGGCCCTTAGCCAATGAGGTAGGGCTGTCCTCGACGCAGGATTTATCAAGTCGATTCGAGTCGCGGGGGTTAATCCGACGCGTCGACGAATCGTTTATGTAAAAAAAAAAGAAAAAAAAAGTGGTGCTTTAAGCTTTTAAACCACGTCAACGTAATACAATAAAACAGCAATATGTTTTAAGCCTTTAAAGTGAATTAGTTCCATGAACTACCGTGCATATTGAGACATGATAGCGGTGGACACTGGACATTAATGACGATAAGATTGCGTCCAGCCGTGCGTAATTTACCGTGCGTAATTGTGGAGCAGAGTAGAACAACGGAGGAGAGAATAATGCATCTCTTTGACAGCATGTCGTGTATTATTTCCACAAGTTGTATTTTCTCAGAGCACCGCTGCTGTATCAAAAGAGCTATGTTGCCAACCACCACACACCCACGGCAGTGAAAGTGAAAGCGCATCGCGCTGGCTCTGCTGCTTCTTTGGCCAGCTCTCAAGTAGAATAACAACTCGTCGACGCATTTCCTTTCCAAGCGGTTAACTTCAAAATAAGAGCTCCCTGTTATATGATCAAGGCAACTTTCAAGTCACGTGAACTGATTTTATTTTTAAGTCTAGTAGTAGGAAGTATGGACTCAATAAGAATTACATGACAGTCACAGTCCAGCGCTCTCATACCGCACCACAGTATACTGGTGTGATAAAAAAAATTATATATTTTTGACGGCTCGACTCAAACAATTGGCGTCGATTCCGGGGGCTTAAAACGACGCGTCGATTCGTCGATTTTTAGAGGACAGGCCTACAATGAGGTGCAATTGGAAATTGGTGGGAAAACATCTGGGAGTGGTGGTAGCTGGAGTATTGGTTGAGCTTCACATGACAGCACGCTGCAGAATATAGTCACGTCAGCAACCACACTTGCAAAGGGCAGATCTTTGTGCCCATACATGGTGTTACATGCGTGCCCACACTGTTTCATAGGAACAGTATTTTTGAGCGGTGCAAACCGCTCCTATAAGTGGCTGTGCGTGTGTCCGTAGCCTTTTTCCTCAGCGTTTTGCCATAGTAAAATGTGTGTGCGTAGCATCATGTTTGTCTAGTGATGTCATATGTCGTAGGCTATGTCTTAAGCCTTTTTCCTCAGCGTTTTGCCATAGCAAAATGTGTGTGTGTCCGTAGCTGTGCGTGTGTCCGTAGCCTTTTTCCTCAGCGTTTTGCCATAGCAAAATGTGTGTGCGTAGCATCATGTTTGTCTAGTGATGTCATATGATATGTCGTATGTCTGTAGCCTTTTTCCTCAGCGTTTTGCCATAGCAAAACGTGTGTGTGTAGCATAGCCTGTACATCCTAGACTCAAATCCTAGTCTGAAGATGTTATGCAAGCACGACCACCGCTCACTTCACATTGGGTGTGATTTTTTTAGTTTATAGTTAGATAGTGTGGTTGCTATGGGCAACACACTATTGCAGGGGTCAGCAACCTTTTTGAAATGAAGTGCCATGTTTTTATTTTGTAGATAGGCAGTGTGCCACGTCATTGTCAACATAGATTTTAATGACACCCCATCAAATATTCAGACATATTTTGATTGTCAGGACATTGTTATAATGATCATTAGACTCAATTAGCAATAACCCACCTATCTCCCCGACTCCCTCCGCATGTCAAAGTTCAGAATTTGAATCAATGTAGAATTATATGCAAGATGTAATTTGTTGCAAATTAGGTGACTTCATTTAATTGACCGTTTAAAACGATATTTGATTTTAGATTCCTCCTGCCAGCAACGTGAAAACTGTTTTTGAGCGGTGGTAAACCGCTCCATAGAGTGGCTGTGCATGTGTATGTAGCCTTTTTCCTCAGCGTTTTGCCATAGCAAAATGTGTGTACGTAGCATCATGTTTGTCTAGTGATGTCATGTGTCGTATGTCTGTAGCCTTTTTCCTCAGCGTTTTGCCATAGCAAAACGTGTGTGTGTAGCATAGCCTGTACATCCTAGACTCAAATCCTAGTCTTAAGACGTTATGCAAGCACGACCACCGCTCACTTCACGTTGGGTGTGATTTGTTTGTAAACATTTTGAGTAATGTTAACCAGGTTGTAAGGCTGTACAGAAAAGTTAAGCTGTTGGTCAGGCAACCACACTTGCAATTTCCCAGAATTGCAACTTTCTAACCAGAAATACTGTTCCTACGAAACAGTGTGGGCTCACATGTAACACCATGTATGGGCACAAAGATCTACCCTTTGGCTGCACCTCATTGGCTAAGGGCCCTGCCTTTGTACTGTCGAGGAGAACTTGACTGATAGATAAATAATGAAGATAACATGTGTTTATTAGTGTGGGCAACACACTATTGTTCCCTGCGTTTTTACTCATCATCCCTTGTAACCCTTCAGCCAATAAGACATCACAATTTTCCCATATATACCTTGTTATCGTGGGCATAGACGGCCCCTCTCATGGCCCTTATATATTGTATGCCTCAATATTATGACATCACCCTTTAATTCAGGGGTGGGCAACTTTGATGATGGCGAGGGCCACTATATTTCCACCTTCACTCCAGAGGGCCACATTGCTACGTTCTACTTTGTCATTTCTACAAGCTCAAAACGCATCGCGCTGCGATGCGTTTTGAGCTTGTAGATCGGCTATTTTTGCTTCTTTTGAATTGGAATCCTGAATATTTTTTTTTATTTTTGAACAGTAATCCTGAAATCTAACCTTTTGTTTTCATTTCAAACGTTTTTAGTTATATACTCATGTTATCTTTATGAACCTAAATACAAATACATTGGACATAAAAAAATATATACATTTTAATACTACATACTAGTCATTAAGCTACTAAGATCTTCTTTCTTTTTTGTCTTTACAGAACATGAAGTTGACAAGAAGAAGTCATCTGTGCGGTGGAGATAACCAGGAAGTGGTGTTAGGATGACGACCGGAGCGTCGTTGTGCTGTTACAGGGTCCACATACACAAGGGTTCAATACAGCACTGCTCAACTGCCACTCAACTGTCACCCGGCAGTGATAGACACTAACCAATGGGACAGACCTAAATGCCGGTATAAGAACTGGCACTTTGTTGAGCCCTCCCATCAGCCGCTCAATAGTCAAAGTTCAAAGGTACGGCAGGAATTGCATCTGTACAAAGCAGAGATCCACTCTTTACAAATCCTACTGAGTGGCCGCAGCCAGAGCAAGGAGGATGTGCCACTACAGAGCGAATAAGATTTATCCACTACACCCGAGGATGCCCTTAGAGATGGAGATCTGGAGATCTCTCTCCAACCGAGGATGCCCTTAGAGATGGAGATCTGGAGATCTCTCTCCAACCGTGGATTGGTCTGCGTGGGAGGAGTGGAGGATTCCTCTGTGCCGTCGGTCTGGTCTTCGGTGGTTTCGTGCCCGTTGACCTTGGTGCCCGCCGGGGGTTTCTTCTGAACACGGCTCTTGGTAGGACCCCCATTTAGGGCTGTCACAATTATGACGTCTGAATTGACGTTTCTCGCAAGGCTCTCGACCAGCCTCTCCCCGCGGCCGCCTCCGTAGTGGACAACGACGGGACCCGGCGTCGCCTCCTCGCGCTTATAGAATATAATTGTGTCCTCTCTATTCTTCTTATAACTCTATGCATAGGATTGCCGCTTGTTGGCCTTTTTGATCTTGCAGAATTGCATGACGCCGTCTGGAAGAATACATTGTACATACATACATACAGTGTACTTAGAAGACCTCAAGAATCATCCGGCCCTATGAATTCAACCCGTCATGCAATTTTAACAAATGGAAGACGGGTCTTTTTTAAAAGTACATTATATTTAACGGTTAGCCCTCAGCTACCAGCCATTGCGCAACTGTGCAAGAGGCAGTTTAGTCATTTTAGGCTTCCATTGCTTTTGCGTTTGCTCAACTGTGCAAATGCATTCTAAATTTGTGTAGCTGAGGGAATTTAAGTGTTAGCCCTCACCTACCAGCCTGTGCAAGAGGCATTTTAGTCATTTTAGGCCTCCATTACATTGGCGTCATATAAAAATATCAATATATCAATATCAAATAATGCTTTACTGGCATAATATTACTCTTTGGTATGGGTGTTACATTGTGCAGTGAAGAAGCTTGTGTGGCTCTTCTGGGACAAACAACAGCCGCTAGAGGCCCATGGGCTCTGTTTCTCTACATTTGATGTTTAGCTGTAACCACAATCCTTGTGTTTGCAGTTGAAGTTCCCTGCATAGATGGCAGGTGCAGGTACGAGTGGGAGTGGCGAGTTCACATTGTCATGTCTTCAACAGATCGGCTTCCACCACCTCCTTCTAACACCTCCTTCTAACACCTCTTTCTAATCCCAACTCCTTCTAACCACACTTTCTAACACCACCTTCTAACACCACCTTCTAACACCACCTCTTTCCATGAGGTCTTAGTGGTGGTGGTGGAAGATGGTCTGTAGAAGACACATGACAATGTGACCTGCCACTCCCACTGGTACCTGCACTTGCCATCTAGGCAGGGGACTTCAACTGCTAACACAAGGATTGGGGTCACAGCTAAACATCAAATGTAGAGAAACAGAGACCATGGGCATCTAGCGGCTGTTGTTTGACCCAAAAGAGCCCCCAAGCTTCTTCACAGCACAATGTAACACCCATAAAAATCCAGACCTGGCCTATGCCGTGTCAGCAAAGGAAATAATTTGTGTAGCTGAGGTAATTTAACTGTTAGCCCTCACCTACCAGCCAAGTGGCATTTTAGTCATTTTAGGCCTCCATTACTTAGTGAACAATGTTTTGCGGTTGTGCAACTGCGCAATTGCGTTCAAAATTTGTCTAGCTGAAGCTGAGGAAAGCAGTGCGTTGTGCAGCTTTTATTTGATATGAAAAGCAGTGCAAATGTGTTGCTTTCTAAATTAGTTGTTTGTTGGTGTTGATTGGGGGTGGGGGGTATCCAGGAGATTTCTCTTTCAGGAATCAATTTGCATGACGGGTTCATTCATAAGTAAGTCTTGTCTGGAGTATGCAGTAAGATCCTGTCATCTTTCAAACCTGTAATCAAATCCAATTTGACTCCTGCAGTGTCATTTGGCACAGCAGACATTGGACTGGCTTTGTTAAACCTCAAATCGCAAATAATATCAAACAATGCTTTACTGGCATATATTCATCTCTGGTCATTGATCCCTACTGCTTTGCATCGTACGCCATAAGATGACTAGAACTCGAAGTCGAAGAAGAACCATCTGTGGAAGCCGTCAGCGAAAACGTTTGACCCCTGAATGACCTACTGGAATGACAATGGCCATAGATATCCGACAGAGACAGTATGGATCAGCTGTTCTCGGCAAACCAAACCTCAAGCTTGAGGAAGTCTGGACTCAAACTATGGAAGTGCACATGGAAACCATCACGGTTGCCCTCCCAAATCTCTCACATCACCCGCAACCCCCTTTCTGTACACAGAACTACCAGAAAGATGCAAGAGGAAATTTCACATCAGCATCTGCGACTTCAATGCCCAGAGAACATCATGGGCTTATGAGAACAACAACCAAGATGGAGGTGAAGTTAGACCCCTACTGCTTTGCCTCTTAAGCCATGAGATGACTAGAACTCAAAGTCGAAGAAGAACCATCTTCATTCCATCTTTCAAACCCGTAATCAAATCCAATTTGACTCCTGCAATGCATTTGGCACAACAGACCTTGGACTGGCTTTATGTTAAGCTTAAATCCCACATGTCAAAAAGGTTGACACTGTAATCAACAACTCTCTCTGAACCATAACTGGCCGCCTGAAGCCTACTCCTGTGTCCTACCTGCCAGTCCTTGCAGGAATTGCCACCTCAGACGAGAGGACAATACAGCACTGCTCAACTGTCACTCAACTGTCACCCGGCAGTGATAGACACTAACCAATGGGACAGACCTAAATGCCGGTATAAGAACTGGCTCTCGACCAGCCTCTCCCCGCGGCCGCCTCCGTAGTGGACAACGACGGGACCCGGCGTCGCCTCCTCGCGCTTATAGAATATAATTGTGTCCTCTCTATTCTTCTTATAACTCTATGCATAGGATTGCCGCTTGTTGGCCTTTTTGATCTTGCAGAATTGCATGACGCCGTCTGGAAGAATACATTGTACATACATACAGTGTACTTAGAAGACCTCAAGAATCATCCGGCCCTATGAATTCAACCCGTCATGCAATTTTAACAAATGGAAGACGGGTCTTTTTTAAAAGTACATTATATTTAACGGTTAGCCCTCAGCTACCAGCCATTGCGCAACTGTGCAAGAGGCAGTTTAGTCATTTTAGGCTTCCATTGCTTTTGCGTTTGCTCAACTGTGCAAATGCATTCTAAATTTGTGTAGCTGAGGGAATTTAAGTGTTAGCCCTCACCTACCAGCCTGTGCAAGAGGCATTTTAGTCATTTTAGGCCTCCATTACATTGGCATCATATAAAAATATCAATATATCAATATCAAATAATGCTTTACTCGCATAATATTACTCTTTGGTATGGGTGTTACATTGTGCAGTGAAGAAGCTTGTGTGGCTCTTCTGGGACAAACAACAGCCGCTAGAGGCCCATGGGCTCTGTTTCTCTACATTTGATGTTTAGCTGTAACCACAATCCTTGTGTTTGCAGTTGAAGTTCCCTGCATAGATGGCAGGTGCAGGTACGAGTGGGAGTGGCGAGTTCACATTGTCATGTCTTCAACAGATCGGCTTCCACCACCTCCTTCTAACACCTCCTTCTAACACCTCTTTCTAATCCCAACTCCTTCTAACCACTCTTTCTAACACCACCTTCTAACACCACCTTCTAACACCACCTCTTTCCATGAGGTCTTAGTGGTGGTGGTGGAAGATGGTCTGTAGAAGACACATGACAATGTGACCTGCCACTCCCACTGGTACCTGCACTTGCCATCTAGGCAGGGACTTCAACTGCTAACACAAGGATTGGGGTCACAGCTAAACATCAAATGTAGAGAAACAGAGACCATGGGCATCTAGCGGCTGTTGTTTGACCCAAAAGAGCCCCCAAGCTTCTTCACAGCACAATGTAACACCCATACCAATCCAGACCTGGCCTATGCCGTGTCAGCAAAGGAAATAATTTGTGTAGCTGAGGTAATTTAACTGTTAGCCCTCACCTACCAGCCATTGCGCAACTGTGTAAGTGGCATTTTAGTCATTTTAGGCCTCCATTACTTAGTGAACAATGTTTTGCGGTTGTGCAACTGCGCAATTGCGTTCAAAATTTGTCTAGCTGAAGCTGAGGAAAGCAGTGCGTTGTGCAGCTTTTATTTGATATGAAAAGCAGTGCAAATGTGTTGCTTTCTAAATTAGTTGTTTGTTGGTGTTGATTGGGGGTGGGGGGTATCCATGAGATTTCTCTTTCAGGAATCAATTTGCATGACGGGTTCATTCATAAGTAAGTCTTGTCTGGAGTAATGCAGTAAGATCCTGTCATCTTTCAAACCTGTAATCAAATCCAATTTGACTCCTGCAGTGTCATTTGGCACAGCAGACATTGGACTGGCTTTGTTAAACCTCAAATCGCAAATAATATCAAACAATGCTTTACTGGCATATATTCATCTCTGGTCATTGATCCCTACTGCTTTGCATCGTACGCCATAAGATGACTAGAACTCGAAGTCGAAGAAGAACCATCTGTGGAAGCCGTCAGCGAAAACGTTTGACCCCTGAATGACCTACTGGAATGACAATGGCCATAGATATCCGACAGAGACAGTATGGATCAGCTGTTCTCGGCAAACCAAACCTCAAGCTTGAGGAAGTCTGGACTCAAACTATGGAAGTGCACATGGAAACCATCACGGTTGCCCTCCCAAATCTCTCACATCACCCGCAACCCCCTTTCTGTACACAGAACTACCAGAAAGATGCAAGAGGAAATTTCACATCAGCATCTGCGACTTCAATGCCCAGAGAACATCATGGGCTTATGAGAACAACAACCAAGATGGAGGTGAAGTTAGACCCCTACTGCTTTGCCTCTTAAGCCATGAGATGACTAGAACTCAAAGTCGAAGAAGAACCATCTTCATTCCATCTTTCAAACCCGTAATCAAATCCAATTTGACTCCTGCAATGCATTTGGCACAACAGACCTTGGACTGGCTTTATGTTAAGCTTAAATCCCACATGTCAAAAAGGTTGACACTGTAATCAACAACTCTCTCTGAACCATAACTGGCCGCCTGAAGCCTACTCCTGTGTCCTACCTGCCAGTCCTTGCAGGAATTGCCACCTCAGACGAGAGGACAATACAGCACTGCTCAACTGTCACTCAACTGTCACCCGGCAGTGATAGACACTAACCAATGGGACAGACCTAAATGCCGGTATAAGAACTGGCTCTCGACCAGCCTCTCCCCGCGGCTGCCTCCGTAGTGGACAACGACGGGACCCGGCGTCGCCTCCTCGCGCTTATAGAATATAATTGTGTCCTCTCTATTCTTCTTATAACTCTATGCATAGGATTGCCGCTTGTTGGCCTTTTTGATCTTGCAGAATTGCATGACGCCGTCTGGAAGAATACATTGTACATACATACAGTGTACTTAGAAGACCTCAAGAATCATCCGGCCCTATGAATTCAACCCGTCATGCAATTTTAACAAATGGAAGACGGGTCTTTTTTAAAAGTACATTATATTTAACGGTTAGCCCTCAGCTACCAGCCATTGCGCAACTGTGCAAGAGGCAGTTTAGTCATTTTAGGCTTCCATTGCTTTTGCGTTTGCTCAACTGTGCAAATGCATTCTAAATTTGTGTAGCTGAGGGAATTTAAGTGTTAGCCCTCACCTACCAGCCTGTGCAAGAGGCATTTTAGTCATTTTAGGCCTCCATTACATTGGCATCATATAAAAATATCAATATATCAATATCAAATAATGCTTTACTGGCATAATATTACTCTTTGGTATGGGTGTTACATTGTGCAGTGAAGAAGCTTGTGTGGCTCTTCTGGGACAAACGACAGCCGCTAGAGGCCCATGGGCTCTGTTTCTCTACATTTGATGTTTAGCTGTAACCACAATCCTTGTGTTTGCAGTTGAAGTTCCCTGCATAGATGGCAGGTGCAGGTACGAGTGGGAGTGGCGAGTTCACATTGTCATGTCTTCAACAGATCGGCTTCCACCACCTCCTTCTAACACCTCCTTCTAACACCTCTTTCTAATCCCAACTCCTTCTAACCACTCTTTCTAACACCACCTTCTAACACCACCTTCTAACACCACCTCTTTCCATGAGGTCTTAGTGGTGGTGGTGGAAGATGGTCTGTAGAAGACACATGACAATGTGACCTGCCACTCCCACTGGTACCTGCACTTGCCATCTAGGCAGGGACTTCAACTGCTAACACAAGGATTGGGGTCACAGCTAAACATCAAATGTAGAGAAACAGAGACCATGGGCATCTAGCGGCTGTTGTTTGACCCAAAAGAGCCCCCAAGCTTCTTCACAGCACAATGTAACACCCATACCAATCCAGACCTGGCCTATGCCGTGTCAGCAAAGGAAATAATTTGTGTAGCTGAGGTAATTTAACTGTTAGCCCTCACCTACCAGCCATTTCGCAACTGTGTAAGTGGCATTTTAGGCATTTTAGGCCTCCATTACTTAGTGAACAATGTTTTGCGGTTGTGCAACTGCGCAATTGCGTTCAAAATTTGTCTAGCTGAAGCTGAGGAAAGCAGTGCGTTGTGCAGCTTTTATTTGATATGAAAAGCAGTGCAAATGTGTTGCTTTCTAAATTAGTTGTTTGTTGGTGTTGATTGGGGGTGGGGGGTATCCATGAGATTTCTCTTTCAGGAATCAATTTGCATGACGGGTTCATTCATAAGTAAGTCTTGTCTGGAGTAATGCAGTAAGATCCTGTCATCTTTCAAACCTGTAATCAAATCCAATTTGACTCCTGCAGTGTCATTTGGCACAGCAGACATTGGACTGGCATTGTTAAACCTCAAATCGCAAATAATATCAAACAATGCTTTACTGGCATATATTCATCTCTGGTCATTGATCCCTACTGCTTTGCATCGTAAGCCATAAGATGACTAGAACTCGAAGTCGAAGAAGAACCATCTGTGGAAGCCGTCAGCGAAAACGTTTGACCCCTGAATGACCTACTGGAATGACAATGGCCATAGATATCCGACAGAGACGGTATGGATCAGCTGTTCTCGGCAAACCAAACCTCAAGCTTGAGGAAGTCTGGACTCAAACTATGGAAGTGCACATGGAAACCATCACGGTTGCCCTCCCAAATCTCTCACATCACCCGCAACCCCCTTTCTGTACACAGAACTACCAGAAAGATGCAAGAGGAAATTTCACATCAGCATCTGCGACTTCAATGCCCAGAGAACATCATGGGCTTATGAGAACAACAACCAAGATGGAGGTGAAGTTAGACCCCTACTGCTTTGCCTCTTAAGCCATGAGATGACTAGAACTCAAAGTCGAAGAAGAACCATCTTCATTCCATCTTTCAAACCCGTAATCAAATCCAATTTGACTCCTGCAATGCATTTGGCACAACAGACCTTGGACTGGCTTTATGTTAAGCTTAAATCCCACATGTCAAAAAGGTTGACACTGTAATCAACAACTCTCTCTGAACCATAACTGGCCACCTGAAGCCTACTCCTGTGTCCTACCTGCCAGTCCTTGCAGGAATTGCCACCTCAGACGAGAGGACAATACAGCACTGCTCAACTGTCACTCAACTGTCACCCGGCAGTGATGGACACTAACCAATGGGACAGACCTAAATGCCAGTATAAGAACTGGCTCTCGACCAGCCTCTCCCCGCGGCCGCCTCCGTAGTGGACAACGACGGGACCCGGCGTCGCCTCCTCGCGCTTATAGAATATAATTGTGTCCTCTCTATTCTTCTTATAACTCTATGCATAGGATTGCCGCTTGTTGGCCTTTTTGATCTTGCAGAATTGCATGACGCCGTCTGGAAGAATACATTGTACATACATACATACAGTGTACTTAGAAGACCTCAAGAATCATCCGGCCCTATGAATTCAACCCGTCATGCAATTTTAACAAATGGAAGACGGGTCTTTTTTAAAAGTACATTATATTTAACGGTTAGCCCTCAGCTACCAGCCATTGCGCAACTGTGCAAGAGGCAGTTTAGTAATTTTAGGCTTCCATTGCTTTTGCGTTTGCTCAACTGTGCAAATGCATTCTAAATTCGTGTAGCTGAGGGAATTTAAGTGTTAGCCCTCACCTACCAGCCTGTGCTAGAGGCATTTTAGTCATTTTAGGCCTCCATTACATTGGCATCATCTAAAAATATCAATATATCAATATCAAATAATGCTTTACTGGCATAATATTACTCTTTGGTATGGGTGTTACATTGTGCAGTGAAGAAGCTTGTGTGGCTCTTCTGGGACAAACAACAGCCGCTAGAGGCCCATGGGCTCTGTTTCTCTACATTTGATGTTTAGCTGTAACCACAATCCTTGTGTTTGCAGTTGAAGTTCCCTGCATAGATGGCAGGTGCAGGTACGAGTGGGAGTGGCGAGTTCACATTGTCATGTCTTCAACAGATCGGCTTCCACCACCTCCTTCTAACACCTCCTTCTAACACCTCTTTCTAATCCCAACTCCTTCTAACCACTCTTTCTAACACCACCTTCTAACACCACCTCTTTCCATGAGGTCTTAGTGGTGGTGGTGGAAGATGGTCTGTAGAAGACACATGACAATGTGACCTGCCACTCCCACTGGTACCTGCACTTGCCATCTAGGCAGGGACTTCAACTGCTAACACAAGGATTGGGGTCACAGCTAAACATCAAATGTAGAGAAACAGAGACCATGGGCATCTAGCGGCTGTTGTTTGACCCAAAAGAGCCCCCAAGCTTCTTCACAGCACAATGTAACACCCATACCAATCCAGACCTGGCCTATGCCGTGTCAGCAAAGGAAATAATTTGTGTAGCTGAGGTAATTTAACTGTTAGCCCTCACCTACCAGCCATTGCGCAACTGTGTAAGTGGCATTTTAGTCATTTTAGGCCTCCATTACTTAGTGAACAATGTTTTGCGGTTGTGCAACTGCGCAATTGCGTTCAAAATTTGTCTAGCTGAAGCTGAGGAAAGCAGTGCGTTGTGCAGCTTTTATTTGATATGAAAAGCAGTGCAAATGTGTTGCTTTCTAAATTAGTTGTTTGTTGGTGTTGATTGGGGGTGGGGGGTATCCATGAGATTTCTCTTTCAGGAATCAATTTGCATGACGGGTTCATTCATAAGTAAGTCTTGTCTGGAGTAATGCAGTAAGATCCTGTCATCTTTCAAACCTGTAATCAAATCCAATTTGACTCCTGCAGTGTCATTTGGCACAGCAGACATTGGACTGGCTTTGTTAAACCTCAAATCGCAAATAATATCAAACAATGCTTTACTGGCATATATTCATCTCTGGTCATTGATCCCTACTGCTTTGCATCGTACGCCATAAGATGACTAGAACTCGAAGTCGAAGAAGAACCATCTGTGGAAGCCGTCAGCGAAAACGTTTGACCCCTGAATGACCTACTGGAATGACAATGGCCATAGATATCCGACAGAGACGGTATGGATCAGCTGTTCTCGGCAAACCAAACCTCAAGCTTGAGGAAGTCTGGACTCAAACTATGGAAGTGCACATGGAAACCATCACGGTTGCCCTCCCAAATCTCTCACATCACCCGCAACCCCCTTTCTGTACACAGAACTACCAGAAAGATGCAAGAGGAAATTTCACATCAGCATCTGCGACTTCAATGCCCAGAGAACATCATGGGCTTATGAGAACAACAACCAAGATGGAGGTGAAGTTAGACCCCTACTGCTTTGCCTCTTAAGCCATGAGATGACTAGAACTCAAAGTCGAAGAAGAACCATCTTCATTCCATCTTTCAAACCCGTAATCAAATCCAATTTGACTCCTGCAATGCATTTGGCACAACAGACCTTGGACTGGCTTTATGTTAAGCTTAAATCCCACATGTCAAAAAGGTTGACACTGTAATCAACAACTCTCTCTGAACCATAACTGGCCACCTGAAGCCTACTCCTGTGTCCTACCTGCCAGTCCTTGCAGGAATTGCCACCTCAGACGAGAGGACAATACAGCACTGCTCAACTGTCACTCAACTGTCACCCGGCAGTGATGGACACTAACCAATGGGACAGACCTAAATGCCGGTATAAGAACTGGCTCTCGACCAGCCTCTCCCCGCGGCCGCCTCCGTAGTGGACAACGACGGGACCCGGCGTCGCCTCCTCGCGCTTATAGAATATAATTGTGTCCTCTCTATTCTTCTTATAACTCTATGCATAGGATTGCCGCTTGTTGGCCTTTTTGATCTTGCAGAATTGCATGACGCCGTCTTGAAGAATACATTGTACATACATACATACAGTGTACTTAGAAGACCTCAAGAATCATCCGGCCCTATGAATTCAACCCGTCATGCAATTTTAACAAATGGAAGACGGGTCTTTTTTAAAAGTACATTATATTTAACGGTTAGCCCTCAGCTACCAGCTATTGCGCAACTGTGCAAGAGGCAGTTTAGTCATTTTAGGCTTCCATTGCTTTTGCGTTTGCTCAACTGTGCAAATGCATTCTAAATTTGTGTAGCTGAGGGAATTTAAGTGTTAGCCCTCACCTACCAGCCTGTGCTAGAGGCATTTTAGTCATTTTAGGCCTCCATTACATTGGCATCATCTAAAAATATCAATATATCAATATCAAATAATGCTTTACTGGCATAATATTACTCTTTGGTATGGGTGTTACATTGTGCAGTGAAGAAGCTTGTGTGGCTCTTCTGGGACAAACAACAGCCGCTAGAGGCCCATGGGCTCTGTTTCTCTACATTTGATGTTTAGCTGTAACCACAATCCTTGTGTTTGCAGTTGAAGTTCCCTGCATAGATGGCAGGTGCAGGTACGAGTGGGAGTGGCGAGTTCACATTGTCATGTCTTCAACAGATCGGCTTCCACCACCTCCTTCTAACACCTCCTTCTAACACCTCTTTCTAATCCCAACTCCTTCTAACCACTCTTTCTAACACCACCTTCTAACACCACCTCTTTCCATGAGGTCTTAGTGGTGGTGGTGGAAGATGGTCTGTAGAAGACACATGACAATGTGACCTGCCACTCCCACTGGTACCTGCACTTGCCATCTAGGCAGGGACTTCAACTGCTAACACAAGGATTGGGGTCACAGCTAAACATCAAATGTAGAGAAACAGAGACCATGGGCATCTAGCGGCTGTTGTTTGACCCAAAAGAGCCCCCAAGCTTCTTCACAGCACAATGTAACACCCATACCAATCCAGACCTGGCCTATGCCGTGTCAGCAAAGGAAATAATTTGTGTAGCTGAGGTAATTTAACTGTTAGCCCTCACCTACCAGCCATTGCGCAACTGTGTAAGTGGCATTTTAGTCATTTTAGGCCTCCATTACTTAGTGAACAATGTTTTGCGGTTGTGCAACTGCGCAATTGCGTTCAAAATTTGTCTAGCTGAAGCTGAGGAAAGCAGTGCGTTGTGCAGCTTTTATTTGATATGAAAAGCAGTGCAAATGTGTTGCTTTCTAAATTAGTTGTTTGTTGGTGTTGATTGGGGGTGGGGGGTATCCATGAGATTTCTCTTTCAGGAATCAATTTGCATGACGGGTTCATTCATAAGTAAGTCTTGTCTGGAGTAATGCAGTAAGATCCTGTCATCTTTCAAACCTGTAATCAAATCCAATTTGACTCCTGCAGTGTCATTTGGCACAGCAGACATTGGACTGGCTTTGTTAAACCTCAAATCGCAAATAATATCAAACAATGCTTTACTGGCATATATTCATCTCTGGTCATTGATCCCTACTGCTTTGCATCGTAAGCCATAAGATGACTAGAACTCGAAGTCGAAGAAGAACCATCTGTGGAAGCCGTCAGCGAAAACGTTTGACCCCTGAATGACCTACTGGAATGACAATGGCCATAGATATCCGACAGAGACGGTATGGATCAGCTGTTCTCGGCAAACCAAACCTCAAGCTTGAGGAAGTCTGGACTCAAACTATGGAAGTGCACATGGAAACCATCACGGTTGCCCTCCCAAATCTCTCACATCACCCGCAACCCCCTTTCTGTACACAGAACTACCAGAAAGATGCAAGAGGAAATTTCACATCAGCATCTGCGACTTCAATGCCCAGAGAACATCATGGGCTTATGAGAACAACAACCAAGATGGAGGTGAAGTTAGACCCCTACTGCTTTGCCTCTTAAGCCATGAGATGACTAGAACTCAAAGTCGAAGAAGAACCATCTTCATTCCATCTTTCAAACCCGTAATCAAATCCAATTTGACTCCTGCAATGCATTTGGCACAACAGACCTTGGACTGGCTTTATGTTAAGCTTAAATCCCACATGTCAAAAAGGTTGACACTGTAATCAACAACTCTCTCTGAACCATAACTGGCCACCTGAAGCCTACTCCTGTGTCCTACCTGCCAGTCCTTGCAGGAATTGCCACCTCAGACGAGAGGACAATACAGCACTGCTCAACTGTCACTCAACTGTCACCCGGCAGTGATGGACACTAACCAATGGGACAGACCTAAATGCCGGTATAAGAACTGGCTCTCGACCAGCCTCTCCCCGCGGCCGCCTCCGTAGTGGACAACGACGGGACCCGGCGTCGCCTCCTCGCGCTTATAGAATATAATTGTGTCCTCTCTATTCTTCTTATAACTCTATGCATAGGATTGCCGCTTGTTGGCCTTTTTGATCTTGCAGAATTGCATGACGCCGTCTTGAAGAATACATTGTACATACATACATACAGTGTACTTAGAAGACCTCAAGAATCATCCGGCCCTATGAATTCAACCCGTCATGCAATTTTAACAAATGGAAGACGGGTCTTTTTTAAAAGTACATTATATTTAACGGTTAGCCCTCAGCTACCAGCTATTGCGCAACTGTGCAAGAGGCAGTTTAGTCATTTTAGGCTTCCATTGCTTTTGCGTTTGCTCAACTGTGCAAATGCATTCTAAATTTGTGTAGCTGAGGGAATTTAAGTGTTAGCCCTCACCTACCAGCCTGTGCTAGAGGCATTTTAGTCATTTTAGGCCTCCATTACATTGGCATCATCTAAAAATATCAATATATCAATATCAAATAATGCTTTACTGGCATAATATTACTCTTTGGTATGGGTGTTACATTGTGCAGTGAAGAAGCTTGTGTGGCTCTTCTGGGACAAACAACAGCCGCTAGAGGCCCATGGGCTCTGTTTCTCTACATTTGATGTTTAGCTGTAACCACAATCCTTGTGTTTGCAGTTGAAGTTCCCTGCATAGATGGCAGGTGCAGGTACGAGTGGGAGTGGCGAGTTCACATTGTCATGTCTTCAACAGATCGGCTTCCACCACCTCCTTCTAACACCTCCTTCTAACACCTCTTTCTAATCCCAACTCCTTCTAACCACTCTTTCTAACACCACCTTCTAACACCACCTCTTTCCATGAGGTCTTAGTGGTGGTGGTGGAAGATGGTCTGTAGAAGACACATGACAATGTGACCTGCCACTCCCACTGGTACCTGCACTTGCCATCTAGGCAGGGACTTCAACTGCTAACACAAGGATTGGGGTCACAGCTAAACATCAAATGTAGAGAAACAGAGACCATGGGCATCTAGCGGCTGTTGTTTGACCCAAAAGAGCCCCCAAGCTTCTTCACAGCACAATGTAACACCCATACCAATCCAGACCTGGCCTATGCCGTGTCAGCAAAGGAAATAATTTGTGTAGCTGAGGTAATTTAACTGTTAGCCCTCACCTACCAGCCATTGCGCAACTGTGTAAGTGGCATTTTAGTCATTTTAGGCCTCCATTACTTAGTGAACAATGTTTTGCGGTTGTGCAACTGCGCAATTGCGTTCAAAATTTGTCTAGCTGAAGCTGAGGAAAGCAGTGCGTTGTGCAGCTTTTATTTGATATGAAAAGCAGTGCAAATGTGTTGCTTTCTAAATTAGTTGTTTGTTGGTGTTGATTGGGGGTGGGGGGTATCCATGAGATTTCTCTTTCAGGAATCAATTTGCATGACGGGTTCATTCATAAGTAAGTCTTGTCTGGAGTAATGCAGTAAGATCCTGTCATCTTTCAAACCTGTAATCAAATCCAATTTGACTCCTGCAGTGTCATTTGGCACAGCAGACATTGGACTGGCTTTGTTAAACCTCAAATCGCAAATAATATCAAACAATGCTTTACTGGCATATATTCATCTCTGGTCATTGATCCCTACTGCTTTGCATCGTAAGCCATAAGATGACTAGAACTCGAAGTCGAAGAAGAACCATCTGTGGAAGCCGTCAGCGAAAACGTTTGACCCCTGAATGACCTACTGGAATGACAATGGCCATAGATATCCGACAGAGACGGTATGGATCAGCTGTTCTCGGCAAACCAAACCTCAAGCTTGAGGAAGTCTGGACTCAAACTATGGAAGTGCACATGGAAACCATCACGGTTGCCCTCCCAAATCTCTCACATCACCCGCAACCCCCTTTCTGTACACAGAACTACCAGAAAGATGCAAGAGGAAATTTCACATCAGCATCTGCGACTTCAATGCCCAGAGAACATCATGGGCTTATGAGAACAACAACCAAGATGGAGGTGAAGTTAGACCCCTACTGCTTTGCCTCTTAAGCCATGAGATGACTAGAACTCAAAGTCGAAGAAGAACCATCTTCATTCCATCTTTCAAACCCGTAATCAAATCCAATTTGACTCCTGCAATGCATTTGGCACAACAGACCTTGGACTGGCTTTATGTTAAGCTTAAATCCCACATGTCAAAAAGGTTGACACTGTAATCAACAACTCTCTCTGAACCATAACTGGCCACCTGAAGCCTACTCCTGTGTCCTACCTGCCAGTCCTTGCAGGAATTGCCACCTCAGACGAGAGGACAATACAGCACTGCTCAACTGTCACTCAACTGTCACCCGGCAGTGATGGACACTAACCAATGGGACAGACCTAAATGCCGGTATAAGAACTGGCTCTCGACCAGCCTCTCCCCGCGGCCGCCTCCGTAGTGGACAACGACGGGACCCGGCGTCGCCTCCTCGCGCTTATAGAATATAATTGTGTCCTCTCTATTCTTCTTATAACTCTATGCATAGGATTGCCGCTTGTTGGCCTTTTTGATCTTGCAGAATTGCATGACGCCGTCTTGAAGAATACATTGTACATACATACATACAGTGTACTTAGAAGACCTCAAGAATCATCCGGCCCTATGAATTCAACCCGTCATGCAATTTTAACAAATGGAAGACGGGTCTTTTTTAAAAGTACATTATATTTAACGGTTAGCCCTCAGCTACCAGCTATTGCGCAACTGTGCAAGAGGCAGTTTAGTCATTTTAGGCTTCCATTGCTTTTGCGTTTGCTCAACTGTGCAAATGCATTCTAAATTTGTGTAGCTGAGGGAATTTAAGTGTTAGCCCTCACCTACCAGCCTGTGCTAGAGGCATTTTAGTCATTTTAGGCCTCCATTACATTGGCATCATCTAAAAATATCAATATATCAATATCAAATAATGCTTTACTGGCATAATATTACTCTTTGGTATGGGTGTTACATTGTGCAGTGAAGAAGCTTGTGTGGCTCTTCTGGGACAAACAACAGCCGCTAGAGGCCCATGGGCTCTGTTTCTCTACATTTGATGTTTAGCTGTAACCACAATCCTTGTGTTTGCAGTTGAAGTTCCCTGCATAGATGGCAGGTGCAGGTACGAGTGGGAGTGGCGAGTTCACATTGTCATGTCTTCAACAGATCGGCTTCCACCACCTCCTTCTAACACCTCCTTCTAACACCTCTTTCTAATCCCAACTCCTTCTAACCACTCTTTCTAACACCACCTTCTAACACCACCTCTTTCCATGAGGTCTTAGTGGTGGTGGTGGAAGATGGTCTGTAGAAGACACATGACAATGTGACCTGCCACTCCCACTGGTACCTGCACTTGCCATCTAGGCAGGGACTTCAACTGCTAACACAAGGATTGGGGTCACAGCTAAACATCAAATGTAGAGAAACAGAGACCATGGGCATCTAGCGGCTGTTGTTTGACCCAAAAGAGCCCCCAAGCTTCTTCACAGCACAATGTAACACCCATACCAATCCAGACCTGGCCTATGCCGTGTCAGCAAAGGAAATAATTTGTGTAGCTGAGGTAATTTAACTGTTAGCCCTCACCTACCAGCCATTGCGCAACTGTGTAAGTGGCATTTTAGTCATTTTAGGCCTCCATTACTTAGTGAACAATGTTTTGCGGTTGTGCAACTGCGCAATTGCGTTCAAAATTTGTCTAGCTGAAGCTGAGGAAAGCAGTGCGTTGTGCAGCTTTTATTTGATATGAAAAGCAGTGCAAATGTGTTGCTTTCTAAATTAGTTGTTTGTTGGTGTTGATTGGGGGTGGGGGGTATCCATGAGATTTCTCTTTCAGGAATCAATTTGCATGACGGGTTCATTCATAAGTAAGTCTTGTCTGGAGTAATGCAGTAAGATCCTGTCATCTTTCAAACCTGTAATCAAATCCAATTTGACTCCTGCAGTGTCATTTGGCACAGCAGACATTGGACTGGCTTTGTTAAACCTCAAATCGCAAATAATATCAAACAATGCTTTACTGGCATATATTCATCTCTGGTCATTGATCCCTACTGCTTTGCATCGTAAGCCATAAGATGACTAGAACTCGAAGTCGAAGAAGAACCATCTGTGGAAGCCGTCAGCGAAAACGTTTGACCCCTGAATGACCTACTGGAATGACAATGGCCATAGATATCCGACAGAGACGGTATGGATCAGCTGTTCTCGGCAAACCAAACCTCAAGCTTGAGGAAGTCTGGACTCAAACTATGGAAGTGCACATGGAAACCATCACGGTTGCCCTCCCAAATCTCTCACATCACCCGCAACCCCCTTTCTGTACACAGAACTACCAGAAAGATGCAAGAGGAAATTTCACATCAGCATCTGCGACTTCAATGCCCAGAGAACATCATGGGCTTATGAGAACAACAACCAAGATGGAGGTGAAGTTAGACCCCTACTGCTTTGCCTCTTAAGCCATGAGATGACTAGAACTCAAAGTCGAAGAAGAACCATCTTCATTCCATCTTTCAAACCCGTAATCAAATCCAATTTGACTCCTGCAATGCATTTGGCACAAGAGACCTTGGACTGGCTTTATGTTAAGCTTAAATCCCACATGTCAAAAAGGTTGACACTGTAATCAACAACTCTCTCTGAACCATAACTGGCCGCCTGAAGCCTACTCCTGTGTCCTACCTGCCAGTCCTTGCAGGAATTGCCACCTCAGACGAGAGGACAATACAGCACTGCTCAACTGTCACTCAACTGTCACCCGGCAGTGATAGACACTAACCAATGGGACAGACCTAAATGCCGGTATAAGAACTGGCACTTTGTTGAGCCCTCCCATCAGCAGCTCAATAGTCAAAGTTCAAAGGTACGGCAGGAATTGCATCTGTACAAAGCAGAGATCCACTCTTTACAAATCCTACTGAGTGGCCGCAGCCAGAGCAAGGAGGATGTGCCACTACAGAGCGAATAAGATTTATCCACTACACCCGAGGATGCCCTTAGAGATGGAGATCTGGAGATCTCTCTCCAACCGAGGATGCCCTTAGAGATGGAGATCTGGAGATCTCTCTCCAACCGAGGATGCCCTTAGAGATGGAGATCTGGAGATCTCTCTCCAACCGTGGATTGGTCTGCGTGGGAGGAGTGGAGGATTCCTCTGTGCCGCCGGTCTGGTCTTCGGTGGTTTCGTGCCCGTTGACCTTGGTGCCCGCCGGGGGTTTCTTCTGAACACGGCTCTTGGTAGGACCCCCATTTAGGGCTGTCACAATTATGACGTCTGAATTGACGTTTCTCGCAAGGCTCTCGACCAGCCTCTCCCCGCGGCCGCCTCCGTAGTGGACAATGACGGGACCCGGCGTCGCCTCCTCGCGCTTATAGAATATAATTGTGTCCTCTCTATTCTTCTTATAACTCTATGCATAGGATTGCCGCTTGTTGGCCTTTTTGATCTTGCAGAATTACATGACGCCGTCTGGAAGAATACATTGTACATACATACATACATACAGTGTACTTAGAAGACCTCAAGAATCATCCGGCCCTATGAATTCAACCCGTCATGCAATTTTAACAAATGGAAGACGGGTCTTTTTTAAAAGTACATTATATTTAACGGTTAGCCCTCAGCTACCAGCCATTGCGCAACTGTGCAAGAGGCAGTTTAGTCATTTTAGGCTTCCATTGCTTTTGCGTTTGCTCAACTGTGCAAATGCATTCTAAATTTGTGTAGCTGAGGGAATTTAAGTGTTAGCCCTCACCTACCAGCCTGTGCAAGAGGCATTTTAGTCATTTTAGGCCTCCATTACATTGGCATCATATAAAAATATCAATATATCAATATCAAATAATGCTTTACTGGCATAATATTACTCTTTGGTATGGGTGTTACATTGTGCAGTGAAGAAGCTTGTGTGGCTCTTCTGGGACAAACAACAGATGCTAGAGGCCCATGGGCTCTGTTTCTCTACATTTGATGTTTAGCTGTAACCACAATCCTTGTGTTTGCAGTTGAAGTTCCCTGCATAGATGGCAGGTGCAGGTACGAGTGGGAGTGGCGAGTTCACATTGTCATGTCTTCAACAGATCGGCTTCCACCACCTCCTTCTAACACCTCCTTCTAACACCTCTTTCTAATCCCAACTCCTTCTAACCACTCTTTCTAACACCACCTTCTAACACCACCTTCTAACACCACCTCTTTCCATGAGGTCTTAGTGGTGGTGGTGGAAGATGGTCTGTAGAAGACACATGACAATGTGACCTGCCACTCCCACTGGTACCTGCACTTGCCATCTAGGCAGGGGACTTCAACTGCTAACACAAGGATTGGGGTCACAGCTAAACATCAAATGTAGAGAAACAGAGACCATGGGCATCTAGCGGCTGTTGTTTGACCCAAAAGAGCCCCCAAGCTTCTTCACAGCACAATGTAACACCCATACCAATCCAGACCTGGCCTATGCCGTGTCAGCAAAGGAAATAATTTGTGTAGCTGAGGTAATTTAACTGTTAGCCCTCACCTACCAGCCATTGCGCAACTGTGTAAGTGGCATTTTAGTCATTTTAGGCCTCCATTACTTAGTGAACAATGTTTTGCGGTTGTGCAACTGCGCAATTGCGTTCAAAATTTGTCTAGCTGAAGCTGAGGAAAGCAGTGCGTTGTGCAGCTTTTATTTGATATGAAAAGCAGTGCAAATGTGTTGCTTTCTAAATTAGTTGTTTGTTGGTGTTGATTGGGGGTGGGGGGTATCCATGAGATTTCTCTTTCAGGAATCAATTTGCATGACGGGTTCATTCATAAGTAAGTCTTGTCTGGAGTATGCAGTAAGATCCTGTCATCTTTCAAACCTGTAATCAAATCCAATTTGACTCCTGCAGTGTCATTTGGCACAGCAGACATTGGACTGGCTTTGTTAAACCTCAAATCGCAAATAATATCAAACAATGCTTTACTGGCATATATTCATCTCTGGTCATTGATCCCTACTGCTTTGCATCGTAAGCCATAAGATTACTAGAACTCGAATTCGAAGAAGAACCATCTGTGGAAGCCGTCAGCGAAAACGTTTGACCCCTGAATGACCTACTGGAATGACAATGGCCATAGATATCCGACAGAGACGGTATGGATCAGCTGTTCTCGGCAAACCAAACCTCAAGCTTGAGGAAGTCTGGACTCAAACTATGGAAGTGCACATGGAAACCATCACGGTTGCCCTCCCAAATCTCTCACATCACCCGCAACCCCCTTTCTGTACACAGAACTACCAGAAAGATGCAAGAGGAAATTTCACATCAGCATCTGCGACTTCAATGCCCAGAGAACATCATGGGCTTATGAGAACAACAACCAAGATGGAGGGGAAGTTAGACCCCTACTGCTTTGCCTCTTAAGCCATGAGATGACTAGAACTCAAAGTCGAAGAAGAACCATCTTCATTCCATCTTTCAAACCCGTAATCAAATCCAATTTGACTCCTGCAATGCATTTGGCACAACAGACCTTGGACTGGCTTTATGTTAAGCTTATGTTAAGCTTAAATCTTGGTTTTTCTTTGGTTTTCAGAAAGGCTTTTTAACATACAAAAGCTTTTAAATGACTGCCCTGGTTCCGACTGCTCTGGCTTTTTAGTATTTTAAACATTTTAATTACGAGTGAGACGTTGACACAGAGAGAGCCGCTCTGTCGAGTCGCTCGTATAGTGAGTTTATACTGAAAAAGTTCACATCAAACCTCTGGATACTAATCCATCAGCATCAAGGATTATTGACTCACTTTTTCGGACTGTCTGCTAGTCGGCACTGGCTAGCCGTCTTAGCCTATGATGCCTGTGTGCGAGGTGTGTAAACCTACCTTTGCAAAGGTGAGTGAGGACATCTCTCGCTTGAGGAATGAACTGTCCCAGAAAAGTAGGATGGTAATGGATTTCTCTGCACTCGCTACAGTCCAAGCGAAAAGGCTTGCGGTCCTGGGGGCTTCTGAGCTAGAAGCAATGAGCAGGATTCCGTCCGACAACGACACCACCATCTCGTGGTCCTCCTCCATGGAAAATGGATGTCGGGAGGTTGTTCCTGACCAGCCCAGGGATCTGGGAACCAGACCCAAGGCCTACGCCAGTTCCACTCCCCGGCGCGAGCCGGTGAATCACTGGACTGTGGTTGGAGGTAGAAAAGCAGCTACATCATCATCTCTATCGGATCGTCCGCAGCAGCAAGGAATCCCGCTGAAAAACAGTTTCAGCATCCTGGATGTACGGGAGTTTCCTCCTCTGCCATACCGACCGAAAACAGCAGGGAAAATGCTGTCTGCAAAACACCTCCAGCTCCGGGCCGCTGTGGAGCGCAACTCCAAGCCCAGAAGCGGCGAGCCTTCGTCTTCGACCCCGCGGCGCCGTGGTGAGCGGCCGGTGCTGTCTCCCCCGCAGAGCCTGGGGAAGCTGCCGACGGCAGTAGCCGGGCCTGGACCAGGCTCCAACGGGCGCACTCCCCCACATCTCCACGGCGAGCGGCTGTTGGAAGATAATCCCGTGGCCAGCGTTCCTGTCCGGCATGGGGTGAGAACCAGATCAACCCCCCGTTCCACACAGAACAGTAGTATCCCATCAGAAGCGCCCCCCGCGCTACCTGCTCAGAAGGCCCCATCCACAGCATTAATAGGGGACTCGATAGTGAGAAATGTCCACTTTGTTGACGCAATAGTCCACTGTCTTCCCGGAATAACCACGGCTCGTCTCGTCGATAAAATCCCCGACATTTTGGCCTCTCTCCCATCGTCCGTTACGAAAATAATTATTCATTCAGGAGCAAATGATCAACAGTCTGAAACATCAAGAGCGAGTTTTAAACGGCTCTTTGAGCTCCTTAGTAGCTGTGGGAAGACCATCTTCATCTCCGGACCTCTGCCCACCATGCCGCACGGTAATGTCCGTTTTAGCCGATTAATGTCACTGCATTATTGGCTGCAGTCAGCATGCCACAGTTACAACTTTAGTTACATTTCTAATTTCTTTTTGTTCTGGAGCCGTTCCTCTTTTTATCAGCCAGATGGCCTGCACCCACATAAACGTGGATGTGAAATGCTTTCACTCAACTTGAGTCGCACAGTTGCAGCTCATTCGCAATCATTATCTGATTGACTGTATACTACTCGACCTGACCAGTCTGTTCATGTTGACAATGTATTTACTTCCGGTCTCTCTCAAAATATTACCGGTTCACAGCAACCGACCTGTCTCGCTCAAAACAAAGCTCGCGCCCCCTTGTGGCCAGGTTCACTTATTCATTGTACCACTCTCCATACTACAATTTATCCCCACATTTCGGTATTTAATTCATATTTATCACGCCTGCCTCACGCCTGCCTAGGCGATCATGTTTCACACACTGTTGATATTACCAGTAGGCATACCCCATGCTTTAGGAGGTTGCCACGTCATGTCTCAAGACCCCGAGGGGTCACAGTGAAAAACCTTACATATATAAATATTGTTCCTAAAATCATCCCAGTTGCAGTCATCAAAAATGTAAATTTTGATCTGAAAACTGTAAATGAGCTGCAAGCTTGTGATGGCTTAAAATTCATGCATTTAAATATAAATAGTTTGGCTACAAAACTTGATTTTATAAATATTCAGATTAAGGGGGGCTCCCCAGATGTGTTTGTCCTTTCAGAGACATGGCTGACTGATCTCACATTGGACTCAGAGATTGCCATAAATGGCTACAATTTGTTTAGAATTGACAGGATATCAAGAGCTGGTGGGATTGTAATTTTTGTCAGAGAACACTTAGCTGCACATATACTGGAAATGTCGTCTGTCCCAAATCGTTTTGAATACATTGTTTTGGATATTTGTCTGGGTAGTGATATCCACTGCACAGTTATTGGCGCTTATCGCCCCCCCTCAGCACCAGTTCTGGCCTTGGAGGAATTTGGGACGCTACTGTCCAAATATGTATCCACAGAGGTTCTGGTTCTATCTGATATGAATTTGGACTGGTTAACAAGCAGGTCTGCACGGTTAAAGCAGATTTGTTTGGACCTAAACCTATCCCAGATCATACAGCATATCACGAGACCAAATAAAAATAACCCCTCAAATTCTACTTTGATTGATCTCATCCTAACGAACAAGCCTTTCAAATACCCATATAGTGGGGTGTTTGCTCAAGGCGTTAGCGACCACTGCCCTATAGCCTGTGTTAGAGTGGCTAAAGTGATGAAAACAAATGGGCGGGAAATTAAAAAACGTAACTTTAAAGTTTTTAATGAACAGGGGTTCTCACATGATTTACTACATTCTGAGTTGGGCATGGTAAACGCTATTCAAGATTCTGACCGAGCTATTAACACATTTAATTCTATTTTTAATTCCGTTACAGAGAAACATGCCCCTTATAAGAATTTTAGAGTTAAAAATCGCTCAAGTCCATGGTTCTCAGTGGACCTGAAAGAAGCCCTTCGTCTGAGAGATGTGGCATGGGCTACAGCTCGAAGCTCAGGTGAACCGGTAGACTGGTCCTCATTTAGGATCTTACGTAATAAAGGCATTCTTATGGTCAGAAAGGCAAAATCTGATTACTATTTGTCTAGCTTTGCTAAGACACAGGGTAATGCAGCTAGTTTTTGGAAGGTGGTAAAGTCCCTAAAAGCTAGTCCTGCCTCCTCTCTCCCGTCCCAGGTAAATGATGTAAATGGGGTTGTCTTTAATAAATCGGCTATATGTGACATTTTTAATCAGCATTTTATATTGTCTGGTCAGCTATTTGACAGACAGTCTGTAAATATAGCGCCTGCTGAAGCGATTATTAATAGCAACCCAGTCAATGTTACCACACCAGGATTCTCTTTTAAATCAGTTACACAGACAGAGGTTCTAAAGGCACTGTCACAAATCAACACGAAAAAATCAAAGGGTGCAGATGATCTCAACCCGTTTTTATTACATCTCAGTGCAAGTATAATTGCGTCACCACTTGCCCACATTTTTAATTTAACACTTTCCACTGGTAAAATACCTGCAATATGGAAAAATGCGCAGGTAATACCACTGCATAAAGGTGGAAATCAGGCTGAGTTAAATAACTACCGACCAATTTCGAAATTATGCTGTCTAGCCAAGATATTAGAATCCCTAGTCAGTACCCAGATCCGTGCATACCTGAACACAAATAACCTACTACAACCTCAACAATCAGGTTTTAGACCAGGCTATAGTACTGTGACAGCTACAACGTTGGTCACTAACAACATATTAGAAGGCCTAGATAATTATCAACACTGTGCAGCCATCTTTATTGACTTATCTAAAGCTTTTGATACTGTCGACCATTATATTTTATTACAGAAGTTATCCACTGTTGGCTTTGATGACCTCTCTATTAAATGGTTTGATAATTATCTCTCAGGGAGAACACAAGCTGTTGTGGCAGATGGTTTTACATCCAGTTCTCTTTTAATTCATAAAGGTGTCCCTCAGGGGTCAATATTAGGTCCCCTTTTATTCACACTATATTTAAATAATATTGTGCTTCCCTCCCTGCACTGTGACGCCCACTTCTATGCGGACGACACCATTTTATATAGTATTGGCTCCACCCTTGAAGTGGCCACTGCAAATCTGCAGACTGCCTTTAATAGGTTTCAACAGGCTCTAATTGATCTTAAACTGGTTTTAAATTCAGAGAAAACTAAATGTATGACATTCACCAGGTCTCCGATTACAGATACCCCTACTGGGATCTGCACACTTAATGGAGAACAAATCGAGCTGGTTACATCTTATAAATATCTAGGAATCTGGTTAGATGACAAATTCTCATTTAAAGTCCATGTGGAGCACCTAACCAAAAAGCTAAGAGGACAGATTGGGTTTCTCTACAGAAACAGATCTTGTTTTTCTCTCTCTAGTAGAAAGGCGATTGTTCATTCTGTAATAATGTCTGTGTTTGATTATGGAGATGTGCTCTACATGCATGCTTCACGCTCCACGCTGAAGCCACTTGATGCGGTATACCACAGTGCCCTGCGGTTTATCACTGGCGATAGTTATCTGACCCATCACTGTGAGTTGTATGAAAAAGTGGGATGGCCATCTCTTGAAGTTCGCAGAGAGCAACATTGTATGTTATTTATTTATAAGGCCTTGTGTGGTAAACTACCTCTGTATCTATCCTCACTTTTAGATCTAAAAGTCACAGGACATTCAACACGCGCTCAGGCGCACATTAGATATACCTGTCCACGTATGAACAGTGAGCAAGGAAAGACTGCCTTTATGCACTATGCTCCACACAAATGGGAAAAGCTTCAGGAATCGCTCAAACTATCTCAATTGGTTTCACTAGAGGCATTTAAAGTGATGCTTGAGGGCACTTTACATAGGGAGTGTACCTGTTTTATGTAAAAACTGTTTATGTGTATCTCTGATGTTGTATGTTGTTGTATTTTGATTCTATTGTGTGTTGCTCTGTTCATTGCTGTATTGTTTTTATGTTGTAATCAGGGTGTCCTTGAAAAAGAGAGCGTGCTCTCAATGGGCTCCCCTGAATAAATAAAGGAAACAAACAAACAAACAAATCCCACATGTCAAAAAGGTTGACACTGTAATCAACAACTCTCTCTGAACCATAACTGGCCGCCTGAAGCCTACTCCTGTGTCCTACCTGCCAGTCCTTGCAGGAATTGCCACCTCAGACGAGAGGACGCTACCCTCACGCTGGCAAGGAAAGCCCAGATACACAACTGGCATATCCTGCACAACACTAAAGTGGATACAAAGCCTCCAAACAGACAAGTCCTGCCACCTTTACAACAAGGCTGCACAAGAGCTGCTTCGCTCCATCCTGGAGGACTTGTCCACATCATCACCACTACATCTGGGATCCGGGAGCAGGCGTTGAAGGAGAGTACCTACCACACCGGCAATGGACTGCCTGCGCACTGGAGTCGGCTGCTTCAAATCAGCTGTGAAGAAGTGGCGCTTGGCAGACAGTGCAGCATGCAAGTGTGGCGAGCCTGAGCAGTCTGCAAAGCACATAATTAACACCTGCCCCTTGTACAGACCACCTTCTGAGGCCGGCCTCTTCCAAGTGGGACCAGAGACAAGGGCGTGGCTACACAATACTGAGTTGGACATTTGAGGATGATACACGAAAGAAGAAGAGAAGCTTAAATCGCAAATAATATCAAACAACGCTTTACTGGCATATATTACTCTTTGGTATGGGTGTTAGATTGTGCAGTGAAGAAGCTTGGGGGCTCTTTTGGTTCAAACAACAGCCTCTAGAGGCCCATCTGTTTCTCTACATTTGATGTTTAGCTGTAACCCCAATCCTTGTGTTAACGGCTGAAGTTCCCTGCATAGATGGCAGGTGCAGGTACCAGAGGGAGTGGGGAGTTCACATTGGCATGTGTCTTCTCCAGATCAGCTTCCACCACCTCTTTCTAACACCTCTTTCTAACCCCAAATCTTCTAACACCTCCTTCGAACACCTCTTTCTAACACCACCTCCTTCTAACCACTCTTTCTAACACCACCTTCTAACACCACCTCCTAACACCACCTCTTTCCATGAGGTCTTAGTGGTTGTGGTGGAAGCTGATCTGTAGAAAACGCATGACAATGTGAACTCGCCACTCTCACTGGTACCTGCACCTGCCATCTATGCAGGGCACTTCAACTGCTAACACAAGGATTGGGGTTACAGCTAAACATCAAATGTAGAGATACAGAGCCCATGGGCTTCTAGCGGCTGTTGTTTGACACAAAAGAGCCCCCAAGCTTCTTCACTGCACAATGTAACACCCACACCAACCCAGACCTGGCATATGCCGTCAGCAAAGGGAATATGTTGGCATCTCAGATAATTAATCTGACTGTGCATCAAGAAGACTGATGCCTTCTCACTTATTGAATATCCTGAGCTGGCCAAATTGACCTGACAAGTGCAAATTGAATTGAATTGAAGATGACCTGGCTTTATGTTAACCTCAAATCACAAATAATATTAAACAATAATTTACTAGCATGTATTCCTCTTTGGCCATAGATCCCTACTGCTTTGAATCGTAAGCCATGCCATGACTAAAACTCAAAGTCGAAGAAGACCCACCTGTGGAAGCTGTCAGCGAATACGTTTGACCCCCTGACTGACCTACTGGCTTTATGTTAATCTCAAATCGCAAATAATATCAAACAATGCTTTACTGGCATATATTCCTCTTTGGCCATGGATCCCTACTGCTTTGACCCCTGAATGACCTACAGGAATGAACATGTCCATAGATATCCGACAGAGACGGTATGGATCTCAAACCTCAAGGTTGAGGAAGTCTGGAAGAATACATTGCACATACAGTGGACTTAGAAGACCTCAAGAGTCATCCGGCCTTATGAATTCAACCCCCCATGCAATTTGAACAAATTATTCATTTATTTTCTTTCTTTTTTTGCATTTTGCGTGAAGAAGGGCCGGTTGGGAATAGCTGGCATCTCTCCCCCACACATCAGAAGAATGCATATTGCTCAAGATGAAGGAACACAGGAGAGGGGTATTATACACCCCTTGCATTACCAGGTAGCCCCCCCACGCAGGCTCAGTTTTATGCAGACAGTCCTGCCCTCCAGACAATCAAAGAAGAAGCAAGGGCCAACATCTGGGAAGATGACTGGCAAGTCAACGACACACAAGCTCCTGAATGGTTGGACAGGGGAATCACACCAATGGAAAGCCTCGCTATAGTGGCCACAACCTTGGCTGGACAGTCTGGAAGTCACTTAATAGACTGTGTGTGAACAAGGGAGGTGCAACGCATGAAAGTCTGGAACTACACAACATGACACGTGCAGCTGTGGATCAGTGCACACAAGGTCCACCTACTGGGAAATGCAGTCCAGAATACCTGGCAGAACCTACTACAGACTTGAAGAAGAACACAAAAGGAGAGATGGGGTAGAGTCACACCGATGAAACCTGATGCAAAGCAGCTTGTCAGATTTGTACAGGACAAGCCAACGACAGCACACTGGAAGGACTTGTTTATAAGCTATGCCTCATCTGTGTGACAGACACTTAAGTTGATTGTTTTCATGATGAAGGTTGTTTGTGCGTCATTCTGTAAAGATCATTAGACATGAGATGCTCAACTCCACCTCTGGGGACATATCCAGAGATGCATGGTTGGCAGCAGCTTGGAAGCAGGAGTGGGAGCCAGCCGGGCCCTCCCGCATCCATCGCTACATCAGGGACCTAGGAGGTGGCGCCATAGGAGGAGACGACCTACCACGCCGGAAATGAACCACACTGAACTGCCTACGAACTGGGGTTGGTCGCTTTAAAACATCAATGAAGTGGGGGCCTGGCGGAGAGTGCGGCATGCGAGTGCGGTGACCCTGAGCAAACTGCCGACCATATAATCACCACATGCCCCTTATACAGACCACCCTTGGAAGCAAGCCTCATCAACCTAGGACCTGAGATGCGGGCATGGCTATGCAACACAGAGTTGGACCTATGACGTTACGCAAAAGAAGATTGAATAGATAATGCTTATTTTGTTTTCTCTACATTTGCTGATGTTTGGCTGAACTTGTCATTGTCATGTGTCTTCTACAGATCACCTTCCACAACCACCTTCTAACCCCTCTTTCTAAAACCACCTCCTAACACCTCTTTCTAACACCACCTCCTTCTAACACCTCTTTCTAACACCACCCCCTCCTAACACCTCTTTCTAACACCACCTTCTAACACCACCTCCTAACACCTCCTAACTCCTCTTTCCATGAGGTCTTAGAAGGAGGTGGATGAAGATGGTCTGTAGAAGACACATGACAATGTGAACTCGCCACTCCCACTGGTACCTGCACCTGCCATCTATGCAGGAGACTTCAACTGCCAACACAAGGATTTGTGTTTCAGCCAAACATCAGCAAATGTAGAGACACAGAGCCAATGGGCTTCTAGAGGCTGTTTGACCCAAAAGAGCTCCCAAGCTTCTTCACTGCACGATGTAACACCCATACCAACCAAGACGGAAATACGTCATTACCTCCGAAAATCCATCTGACTGTGCACCAAGAGGACTGATCCTGCAGGAACCAGAGAGTTGGTGGCCAAATAGACCTGACAAGTTCAAATTGAAGATGACCACAAGCTGAGACAATAGGCCTACATACATGTCACACATGCAGCTGAAGACGGATGTTATGAGCAAGCTCATCAACCATTACTCCAGTTGATGCCTTTTGAGAGCTGTGGCCTGGATTCTATGTCTTGGGTCTACTTCTACAATGTTGCAGAATCATGGAGATGTTCAGACAGATCCCAGCTTTCAAAAGACAACTCTGATGGAGAAAAGACGTGACCAGTCAGCCCTGAAAAAATGCTCTTACACTTTGTTTGACTCAAGTTCGAAAAGAGGAAGTCATGCGTAGAGTCATCCATTGACGGAGCTTGGTCTAATAATACAAGATGGAGTATTGAGAGTTGGAGACCGTCTCCATGCATATGCCATGCCAACATAGAAAGCATCCAGCTATCATTCCGAAAGACTTGCACATCACAATGCTGATTCTGCAAGACATCCATGAGAAAATCAGACTTTAGGTAAGGAACTAACTATAATGCTCTCACAACTGTGTCAGAGATATATGTCCCCCTCAGCAAACTCTGTAGTGAGGAGGTTCCGGCAACCAGGATGTATTACCTGGAGAATAATCAAAGGCAAGGCACTAGGATTGAATATGGCAAACATACCTCAAGACACATTATTACCTGCATGTCACCGTTCACAAACATGGAGGTGGACTATTTTGGACCGTTAGATGTGAAGCAGCGTCACGGTACTGTGAAAGGGTGCAGAGTTCTTTTGACATGCCTCTCGGCCAGAGCAGGACATCTGGAAGTAGTGCACACATTGCACACTGATTCTTGCCTGAACGCTAGCCGTCACTTTCTGTGCAGACAAGGTAAGTATCCATCATGCTTTCTGATAATCAAACTAATCAATACCGAGTGTGAGCTGTGAGAAACCCTTCATCAGTGGAACCAGCAGAAGATCCGGGACACACTCATGATGCAAAAAGCAATACAGTGGCTGTTCAATCCTCCTGCCAGCTCTTCTGTGTTCAATCCACCTGCCAGGTATCACTTTGGAGGGATCTGGGAGAGACAGATTTGTTCTGAGAGGAAAATAATAGTATGTTCTGAAGGAGCAAAGCATCGACAATGAACGTTTATGAACATTGTTTTGCGTAGTGGAATCAATATTAAATGGCAGACCACTTACCAAGTCATCAGATCATCCAACAGATCTTGAGCCATTGACTTGTAACTATTGCTAATGAAGGAACAGACTGTCATGCCGCTTGGAATGTTCACAAAGGATGCACGCTAAAGTTGGAAGCAAGTGAAGTGTCTTGCTGACTTGTTTTGGAAGAGACAGAGTAGTCACACAGATGACCTGATGCAAAGGGGCGTGTCTGATGTGTGCAGGATAATACAAAGACAAACCACACTGGAAAGATCCTTTGACAAGATGTGCCTCATCTGTGAGACAGCCACTTAAGTTAATTGTTTTTATTGTTTGTCTCATGCACCTTCCTTGAAATCTCATGTACATGAATGTTTGGATGGATATGTGTAAATATGTATCTTATTGTAACCATGTTGTATACATATCTGTTTCATGTTGTCTCGCAAGAGTTTGTCTTGTCTTGTCACCCCTCCCCATGTGTTCTGTCCTGTGTCCCCTCTCCCCCGTGTGTCCCCCACTCTCGGCCTGAACCTTGTCGTGGTGAGTGGGCTTTAAACCAAGACAGGCCATTTTAACGACAACATACAGTATGAGATGGTGTTGCTGTACCTTGGACCACTGATCTGCTGTAACACAAGGAATATCAGAATAACCATAGCACTAATGACCTTTAATATATTGTGATCTAATTCTCTTCAATTGTGGGCCCGCTGAAAGCGAGACCAGTATGTTCTCCCAAATATTTATATAGTAAGGTTATTCTCCTCAAAACTGGCCGACAGTACAAGGTTTAGCCAATGAGGTAGCAGCATTCTTGGTGACATCACCACCAACAAGTGCGACCTGAGATAAATAACACCCACATGAAATCTTTTGTAGTTTTTGAAATATTTAACTTTAAGCATCCAATGCATTTCCAATCGGAAATAAGTCGGAAATCTATCAGTCAAGTTCTCCTCAAAATGACGTAATATGTCAATCAAGTTCTCCTCAAAATGATGTAAGACACTGCCTTTGTACCGGCAGGGCCCTTAGCCAATGAGGTGCAGCCAAAGGGTAGATCTTTGTGCCCATACATGGTGTTACATGCGAGCCCACACTGTTTCGTAGGAACAGTATTTGTGGGCTCACCTGTAAGGCGAGCACACTTTAGATATTGTCATTATTTATTTATCTAGTAGGTCAGTCAGACAGTTCTCCTCAATATTTTGGCACCTTTCTACTCCTGTATACTTCGACAGAAAATGAAAATAAAAACATCAATGTGTTCAGCTTACAGTGGCGACGTGTGCTATTACTTTGTACAGCAATCGGCCAAATGGTGGCGCTGTAGGAAGCCTTCGAAAGTGCGAAGGTATAGATCATGCTCTGTTTTAAGTACAGCCATGAAACCTGTATACACGTATGCGTCTCCTCATGCCGAACAACTGTTACGCTCTGACTTTTAACCTCTGACCTTTAGATCCCCCTGAATTTTGAATTATATGAAAAAACGTAAAAATCTATCTCCTCCTGGGATTTTTGCGTTAGGCGCACAAAGCTTTTTTCACATGAACTTTGGACCAATACGGTCAAACTGTCTGGTCGGATTTCTTTTAAAGCGAAAGATTATTTTTTAATAATTCAATAAATATTGCGGTTTTATGCAAATTATTCTTCTGCCTCTAAATCATACATGCAATCTTATTCCAATCGGCCAAAGGGGGGCGCTATACGAAGCATTTGAAAATTCAAACTTCAAACGGGCATAAGTCATGACTCGTTTCGTTTGAAGACATGCAACTTGCTTACACGCGTGCTTTGACTCAAGCGGAAGACATCTGTGTCTTTGTTGAGTAAGCTCCGCCCTTAGATTTTCCGCCATTTTGAGCAGTTTGTAAAACGCTTAAACCCGCTTTTATTCTGGAATTTTCGCGTCACGTCCACAAAACTTTTTTTACATGAACTTTGGACCAATATCTAAAGATCTGTCAGATCGGATTTTTTTTTTAAATTGAAACATGCTTTTTTAATAATTCAATAAATATTGCAGTTTTATGCAAATTATTCTTCTGCCTCTAAATCATACATGCAAAATAACATGTTCATGGCATTTGGCAAAGATGTAGAGTGTTAGTCCAAATATCACTAAAACCAATCTTACTCCAATTGGCCAAAGGGGGGCGCTATATCATTTTGAGCAGTTTGTGAAACGCTTAAACCCGTTAGGATTTTTTTTAACAATTTGCATGAAACATTCTACACACAATCTAAGGACCTTTATTGTGTGTGTGCCTATGAAGTGCACACACACAAAAAATAAATAAATAAATGAATATAGCTGCAAGCAGCGATAGTGGCCAAAGCCAAAAACACCTCAAATCATGAACACAGACTGCAATGTGCGTGAAATCTTGCAAGCACATTCCCAATAGGTCAAGGAACAGATACCACCCTTCTCACATTGGCCTGTTATAGCGCCACCAGCGGGTCAACTTTTGCACAACACATTTTTGGAACAAAATGGACCAATCTTTGACGTCAGTAACGTCAAAGAGAGCACCGCCTGCGATCTTGACATTTTGTACTTTTATAGCCATTGTTTTCTGGCTTGAAGCGAGCCCACAATTGTTTCGAAGGAACAATATTTTCTACATATGATATTACTTTCACCCAAAAAAATAAATATTACATAAATATTTATGACTATAATGTAATAATAACACTGTCTCTCAGTTATGTAACTAATAAATAGGATTAAACCTGACTTGACCTGACCTGACTGGAAAAAAAGACGGCTAAATCAGTGAATAATTTGGCCTACAGTAAGGCACCCGTGCGAATTGAGCGGTGCAAAAATATTTAGGGAGTATGATATATTGTGGACAGAAGTGTTCAGTGTTACGAGGAGCTGACTTTAGGCAAAAATATAATTTTCTTAAAAAATGTTTTAGGCCACATTAGTTTAATGAGGTGACGGATATTTGAAAATGGCAGGCAAGTGTAGAGTAAGGTGCAGTAGAGAACATTAGCCACTAGATGTCACACTTTTACAACACCTAACGCCCTAACTGCTGCTCTGCATTTTCTGCAACAGTAAATACAATGAAGGATACACCTGCTACAAGAAGTAGGTTATTACCCTGTCACAGCATGGATCCAGGTGCTCATATTTTGTCTGCATTGTTAGGCAGACATAATTGATTTTCACACTACAGGCCAAAAATTGTGTTAACCTGTAGGAGATGTAATGCACCTTTTAGGCTGTGTGTGTGTGTGTGTGTGTGTGTGTGTGTGTGTGTGTGTGTGTGTGTGTGTGTGTGTGTGTGTGTGTGTGTGTGTGTGTGTGTGTGTGTGTGTGTGTGTGTGTGTGTGATAGGCCTATATACATTTATGTCAGCATTTGAGAGTAGTAATGAAATATAGTTGGATAGAAAAGTAGAAAAAACGCCTTTGCCTCAGGCAGCACAGTGGTAAAGTGCCTGACCCACCATATAGGAACACAATTGGCCCGTGTTCAGGGAAGGGAAGCCAGGCGGGGAGGATATGATATTTGTCTTCACATAATCCTACTGCATGGGGAGGCACCTGTCAGCAGGGTGTCCCGGTGGGGGCTCCTCACTGGCATGCAGGTGAGTACATAGGATACAACAGCAGGCAGTGACAAGACACTGTGTGTGGGGGGGAATTAATCGTCATAAACGACTCATTTGTGGGTAGAAAGGGAAAGGGGGAGCCTTGACAACACAGTGTGTCTTCTGCTTTGTCCGAGTTGCTCTCTTCTATACTTCAAAGGAGAAAATGTGCTTGCCTTCCTTTTTTCTCCTTTGAAGAGTAGACAGATAAAATCAGGTAAGCTATTACATGCCTGTCTACAGATATTGCTGAATACATCTAGACACACACTAGGCCTACTACAGAAATACAGCAACGCACGCACACACACACACACGCACGCACACAACCAAGCTGCACACAAAAGAGTCACACAGGCCAGGCTGCATATCTCTCCAGAGACTGACTACACAGTTTCCTCTGGGACAATGCTGACTGTCTGCACTGCATGGGGCCTGATTCTCACACCCACCACGTTCACCAGACTATGGGAGCACAGAGACAGGAGACGTCTCACATCCACTACGTTCACTATAGGGAGAACTAGGGCATTCACCAAATATTCGAATATCAAAGTCACTATTCGACGTTGTTCACCGAAGTCGAATATTCGCTTATTTTCATTTTCTCTTAAAAAAATATATAGTTTATAAAGCTTGGCTAGATAGGAAGTCATAAGAATGAGTCGTCAGTGGATGAATTTGCTAATGCTCTATACCAGGGGTTCTCAAACCTTTTTAGGCCATGATGACCCCCAAAATAAACATATTTGAACTGGGGACCCCCACCCTGACAAGCACTTGGAATTGTAGGTATTACATTTAATGTGACTCGGTTCCGCAGATAAATAATGTGAAAATAGCAGATCTACATGCTCACGTGAGCATGTAGATCGTCTATTTTCACAATGTTCTCTTGCTTACTTAATATTTGACAGTTTGGCCAGTCCTGTCGAATATTTGACCATTCGAATACTTTGAGGTTGAATAATTCGAATTCTAAAAATCACTATTCGTGAATGCCCTAGGGAGAACAGAGACAAGACAATTATCTCATCCAAATTCACTATGGGGAGCAGGGACGCGCAGATACATTTATTTGGTAGAAATATCGAAAATAGCCCACAAGTTGGCTATTTTCGGTGCGTTATACCACACTGAACTAAGCAAAATCAAGTCAATACAAAAGATGTGGTGTAACAGCATGGATTTCTACACAGAAAGGGCAATTATTTCAACATAAGATGCTGCACTCAAGTTCAGGAGAGTTTGGACAAGGCCATTTTCTTGAATGCTACCTTCAGTTATGGCATGGAAAGGGGCCATTTGCATTTCTTTCACCATAGTAAAAACTGCATTCATGGTCTGGAGAGGGCACTTTTTACAGACGGATAAAAGGGCAAGCTCAAGCCCCCTTTGATGTCTGTGTGTACGCGCCTGATAGGGAGTACAGAGACAGGACAATTGTCACATCCAAATTCGCTATAGGGAGTAGAGACACATCCACCATTTTCACTTATATCTAGAGTACACTACGGGGACAGGAGACTTCTCACATCCACGCTCACTATAGCAGTAGTTCTCAACCTTTTCAGGCCGCAACCCCCAAACATTTTGTATAACAAGGTTCTATTGTGAAAATAGCAGATCTACATGTAGATCGGTTATTTTCACAATTTCTGCTTCTAATATTTGACAATTTGGCCAATGTTTAGTTGTCATTTTAGAGGTATTAAAAAGTCCTTAAATTGTCACTTTAGAAATGTGCAGATACCCTCTATACACTTGAACTTTATGTTGGTTTGTTTACTGTTGAGAGAGAAAACAGTGTTGTTGCACAATAAGTTAATCTGGGGACCCCCCAAAATAATTTTGGGACCCCCCTGGGGGTTCCGACCCACAGGTTGAGAACCACTGCACTATAGGAGTAGAGAGACAGCAGATAGCCAGAGGGAGTCTACTCTGCTGGGGCTGTCTAAACAGAGCTGACAGGGCTGGCATAGAGTCAGTGGGAGACCAATCAGAGCTAACACTATACAGTGCTGGAGTCAGTAGGGGAGATGTTGTACACAGTTGGGCATTCACCAAATATTTGAATATTCGAATATCAAAGTCACTATTCGACGTTGTTCACCAAAGTCGAATATTCGCTTATTTTTACTTATTTATGTTTTTCTCTTTAAAAAATATATAGTTTATAAAGCTTGGCTAGATAGGAAGTCATAAGAATGAGTTGTCAATGCCCCTGGTGTATACATTTGTTAATGCTCTATACCAGGGGTTCTCAAACCTTTTTAGGCCGTGACCCCCCAAATAAACATATTTGAACTGGGGACCCCCACCCTGACAAGCACTTTGAATTGTAGGTATTACATTTAATGTGACTCGGTTCCGCAGATAAATATTGTGAAAATAGCCGATCTACATGCTCACAACGCCTCGCGTTGCGAGGCGTTGTGAGCATGTAGATCGGCTATTTTCACAATGTTCGCCTCTTGCTTACTTAATATTTGACAGTTTGGCCAGTCCTGTCGAATATTCGACTATTCGAATACTTTGAGGTCGAATAATTCGAATACTAAAAATCACTATTCGTGAATGCCCTGGTACACAGTTATTTCTTCACATTTATTTTAGGGTTTTTCTTCCAATGATGTATGAACCTCGAACCAGGCAACATGACTCAGCTCAGCTCAACATCATCACACAAATTAGAAAGTGGGTGGAATTATTTGTCATATACAAGCCCCGTCATTGCAGTTTCAAGAAAGGTGGAAAGAAACATAAAATCAGGCCAATATCTGGAATATTTGACCTGCTTGTTCTAATACAATCTACTCATATCAGGAGTATCTGGGAAATCAGTGTTCCTTGTAGTTTTATTTACATCTCTTCTTCCCTTTCCTGAAATGTAGAAAATACTCACTGCTTTACACCTGCAAGCCTGAGTGATGACAAGAAGTTGAACTTAAAGGTCAGATATCAACAGTGTAAAATAAAAATATACATAAGTCAAGTGTAGTGATATATACCGACCGTTGTTCCCTATTGAGCTTGGCACATTTCCTGGGGCAAGCTGCCCAGATCACACATGTCACACGTGTCTTCTTATATTTTCACTCTCAAAAAGTGCCTGCAATGTAGTGCATTTGAAACTACATTGCAGTGCACATCATGGGGTGATCACTATACTTGCCTCCTGTGAATTAAAATTTTCTGTTTATTTCGTTGCTGAGTGAGGTCCGCAGACAAAAGTGAGTGAGATGAAAAAACCTGGGTGAAATGTGTCCAATGTGAAGTTGGACTCCATCTTGAACAACTCCTTCCACCCCCTCCATCTTGAGATCTTCAGTTACTGGAGTAAGAGAGGAAATTACCGTTTTGTCTACCCAGGACGGAGATGCGAGAGACTAGGAAAGTCTTTTGTACCGGCTTCTCTCAAGCTGTACAACGAGACACACAACGGTCGATTGACAAGGACTACCTTCCTAACGTAGGACGACGGTAGCCTTTTTTTTTCTTTACTGGAACTATATCTGCACTGACTTTGACCTCTAAGGACCTTCCAGGGAGGGTGTTTTTTGTGTGTCTTGCCGCATCACCCTTTCTTGTTTATTTTTCTTTTTCTTTTGCTAGTTGTTTTTATCGCTCTGACCTTTGGACACTGCACTATTAGGTTGTGTTAGTAGTTGTTTTTTTTGTATTTCTGCTTGTGTTTGACATGATGTAGAGATACTTGTTGCACTAACTAGCATTGACTGTTATGGTCACTTTGATTTGGGCACTGTATTATATTGATATTCGTGCTTTAAGACACTTTATGTACATATATTATTCGTTCCCTTTCCTGTTGTACCTTGCTCTTACTGTACTTACTGTACTCTGTACTCTGTTCTTGTTTTTTCTTTTTATCTTTTTCATACTTCTCTGTAACTTTGTAAATAACCTTATACTGCTGTGCTGCCTCTGGGCAACACATTTCCCCCCTTGGGATAATAAAGGTATCTATCTATCTATCTATCTATCTATATATCTATCTATCAATCTCAACAGGAAACAACGGTACATGGTGTGCATGGTGTGCCTGCCTGGTTGTCTAAATACAAAATCACTCTTATTGGACAAAAGAAAAAGACACATATACTGTACATCATTATACTTAAGCATACTGGGTGCGACACTCAAGTATGACTCAGGCTTTAGGCTTCTTTGATTTGGACTGAATCACCCTTGTAAAAAAAAAGAGAGGAGAAAAAAAGGCGCTGCAGACCCTATCAGTGCTTTTGTTAATAGAATTCACACATGAATTCACTGACACGGCATCCTTCACTGAACACTCACACTGCCAATGGATGTACTTGTTCTTTTTGCACTCCAACGTGACAGACTTTCAAAGGTTACTCCCGGGAGACGTTCACGATATATATTTTTACCCCAGTTTGCCTACTATTTCTCCTACTCGTGTCCTATAATGACACCATGTCTTTCCCAGGGGCGCCTGCTTTCTACACAACAATGTCCAAACATTTATTTGACGCTATCCTGGTTTTACAGGCTGATGACTGACTGTAGGGTAACAGGAAAACTCGACCTAAAACAAACTCGACCCAAACTCGTTTCCCAACGGGTCTGTGGCCTTCAGCTAGATGCAGAATAGACCGAAATTAAATCTTTGCTTCTGGGGGTCCCTGGAACAAAATATTTTGCAATAGGGGTCCATCCGTGGAACAAACATATTTTGAGATGGCGGTCCGCGGCCAAAAATATAATTTGGGGGTCCTTAACCACTGATAGGCACATTCTACAAAATTCTAGATTTTTTTTTCTGAAAAATACTTAATGTTGCCATCAGTGTTTCTCAAACTTTGTCATGTTAAGGACCCCCAGAATGATATGTATTTGGCCACAGACCCCCATCTCAAAATATTAGCAAAGATTTGATTTTGTTCTATTCTGCATCTAGCTTAAAGGGGAAGACCACCCATTTTCAATATTGAAATATGTCATTAATATAACTTAAAGGAGTTGTGTGGAAATAGAAAAAAGTTCCCCCTCTTCTGTGTTGCCTAGAACTGGAGGATTGATTTTGGGGTTTGTATTGTAAAGTACAATGTGTGATGTCATCAAGTTGTAATTTACAATACAAACCCCAAAATCAATCCTCCAGTTCTAGGCAACACAGAAGAGGGGGAACTTTGTTCCTATTTCCACACAACTCCTCTAAGGTATATTAATGACATAGTTCAATATTGAAAATGGGTGGTCTTCCCCTTTAAGGCCACAGACCCGTTGGGAAACAAGTTTGGGTTGAGTTTGTTTTAGGTCGGGTTTTCCTGTATTCTGACCATAGACAGTCATTACAAACTACTGGGTGCCACTGTGTGTTGTTTGCTATCTCAGGGTGTAGCTCATGTCCTGTCTTATACATGTGTGTGTTGTGAGATAGAGAGGTTGAGAGGGAAGTTCTGTCTCAACTCAGGAAAGACCCTGATACTATATGTTATTTAGATACCATGTTGTTTAGACAGATGCCAGGTTCATTGTTTCACTGGTATCCTAGTTTCTTTACTGCACTACTACAGATCATCTGACTTCCCACACCCACACTTAATGATATGAACAATAAGGCCATCACACGCTTAGCAATAATGAATGAAAATCATCATGATGGTGAGATACTTGTTGCACTAACTAGCATTGACTGTTATGGTCACTTTGGTTTGGGCACTGTATTATATTGATAGTTGTGCTTAGGATATTATTCGTTCCCTTTCTTGATGTATCTTGCTCTTTACTGTAGCCTACTCTGTTCTTGTTTTTCTCTTATCTTTTTCATACTTCTCTCTAACTTTGTAAATAACCTTATACTGCTGTGCTGCCTCTGGGCAACTGATTTTCCCCCTTGGGATAATAAAGGTATCTATCTATCTATCTATCTATCTATCTATCCTCTGTATCGCTACTTCGACCTCGTGCCATTGGGGCGAAGATACAGTAACTTGAAGTGGCACAAAGTTCGGTTTAGCAGGAGTTTTGTCCACTCAGCCATCGCTGTACTAAACAATCTGCCTCTCCCCTGCCGCTAGGATGGCTTTCTGTGCATAGTGGGGACCTGATGATCTGTCTTTGTGATATGTTTGTGTTGTGTTACAGTGTTGTTTTTTGTTTGAACAGACTTGTGAAGACAAATTTCCCTTCGGGGACAATAAAGATTATCATTACATACAGTGTGCTCTTTATGTGAATACCTTGTTTATCGTGAGTCGCTCTGGATGAGAGTGATCTGCTAAATGCTACCCGGCACACCAGGGTCTAAAATGTCTCATATGGAACTCTCGGGAGACCACCACCATCTACTTACTGCAGATACCACTTAGATTAAGAGCTTAATTTAACTCGGAGAGTGTACTAAATGTAAAGACCTGTAAGGATCCATTTGGTTACATTTCTACACTCTTTGGAGTTACAAATGGATAAAATATTTTACTGTTTAACCACCTTAATATGTATTAGCCTTACAAGGAAGTACACAAATAACCACATGATCCTTGGGCAAAACTTCAGCGAAAACAGCAGATCTTCTGCTTGATCACGTTGCGACACGCTGTGAGCTTGCAGATCGGTGAAGCTATTTTGTGTATAGAGCGCTTTTTTGTAACCAGAGGCCTGCTGGCTAGCACGGAGCCCTGGGGGACTTCAGTCAACTAAGTATAGGGTTTATTAAATGAATAACAAAATGTATGTTATAAATCACAACAGCCCAGCACATAAAACAGACACACCCGATCTTTCACAACAGTGGAGAATATCTACCCCCGAAGACATGCTGGGTGTGGATGTCTTTTAGATAATGAGGGGGAAATTGTATTTATTTATTTATCTATAGAGCACAAAATCTGGAAAGCGGCCACTTTAAAGCTACACTATGTCGTCACTGTCGGGCAGAAACATCGTATCTCCAAGTTTCAAATTTGTACATTTTTTCGCAAAGTAAAGCACTGCTTCATCACACAAGGCCGTCGCATAAAAGTAGTGAAAACAGCCGATCTACAAGCACACAACGCCTCACGGTGCGAGGCATTGTGTGCTTGTAGATCGGCTGTTTTCACTAGTTTGAATCATTTTAAAAATGATAAATACAAAACAAACGGTTTTGGACATGGTTTTGGACAAGGTTTCCACCCGACAACGACGATATAAACATGTTATGGCCTGCTGCATAATGCCATCCAAAATACAGTAGAACGACACAAACACGAAACAATGATGGCAAGTTGTTTTGGACATATTTCAGATAATGGGCCACTCATCTAACTCTAATCCAACCCAGCGCACCCTGGAGGGTGTAATTTAGGTACTTTGGTGTGACTTTCTCATGCCTGTCGTTGCGGAGAAGCATCAGGGGTGTCCATCCCAGGCCCGAGGGCGAGGATGTGCCTGGGAAATCCGGCGGGGCAGAGAGGGGGGTTGAGATCGGCGTCGGCGGATTTTGCAGAGAGGAACAAGCAACCCCGCAGGTCTGTGGAAACAAGCGCAAAAGAAGCGACTATTAGGCCACATGAGCACTTTAAACCTACACATACACTGGCTATTTGGAAATACTGTAGGTGATCTACAAGCTCACAATGTTTTGGCGACGCAACGCGCTGTGGGCTAGCTTGTAGATCTGCTTTTATAAGGAAATCTTGAAAAAAAAGTGACAAATGTGGAATATTCTTGAAACATTATAACAACACAAATCTGGTACAGTGGAGTGCATCTCTCCATTCCGACATGTCTCCATTCCGACACTAACCCTATCTCTTACCCTAATTAACCCTAACCTAAACCTCTATGGAAGTGTTGCCACTCCGACAATAAGAAGTCAATGTCGGAGTGGCGACATGTCGGAAAGGAGAGTGCCCCCCGGTACGAGTGTCCCTGGCACAAAATATTTTCAGATGGGGGGGTTGGGGGCTGGGTCTGTTCACAAACATTAATTTGTGTTTCCTTCTGTCCTTGACCTATAAGTGTCTGAGAAACACTTGTTTAAACAACAAGCCCGAATAAAGGAAGCCCAAAGGGTATGTATCATATGCCACTCATGAGTGGCAAAACATAAAGCAGCATGAAGCGTTGGAGTTTGGAAGCACTCGTTGGGAAGCTCCTCCTGACTCCTCCTCACTCCTACTGACTCCTACTAACTCCTACTGACTCCTACTGACTCCTAACTCCTACTGACTCCTACTGACTACTAACTCCTACTGACTCCTACTGACTCCTACTAACTCCTACTGACTCCTACTGACTCCTACTTTACTGTAACTCCTACTGACTCTGTTTTTGCCACAGTATAGGCGTTCCCGCATAACTTCCAGGTACGATGATGTCACGCGCATACCTTCTATAAGGAAGAAAGACCCAAAAAGCAACTTCACTTCAGAAACAAGCCCAAAAATCGCTGCCAATATTTACGAGCAAATTCACCGATATTCCATGTTGGGCCTCATGCGATGTTGGCGGTGCTCCAAGGTGTCAGTGCAGCTCAGCTTGGTGGACACATACCTGGCGCCCTGGTCTCCATTACATCATTGACAGGGGTGTAATGCTACTTTTTGGAGTGTGGGAGCGCATCTAAACTGCTTTCCTTTCCCTCTTCACCAAATACCCCTCATACATGTCAAACTACCTCTCCAAAGTGAGTGAACACCCACAGCCACTATATAGAAGAAGCGACCATGATCTGGTACCACCCAAATATAGAACAAACATGGGTAAAGTTGTTATTCTACTGCTTTGCCAAGACATGTGGAATGCACTGAAACCATCCATTAAAGGATTTGTAAAGTATCAGGAGACCAAAACGGGAGCTAAGTATAATTCTCCCATCTCTTGTGTCTCTTATTAGTTGAACACATAGGACCACATGGTCCCCAGGACTATTTGTGTTATCCTTTTAGCTTTACACGCCTTTTCTTCTTCTGAATTTAGAGTAGCCAATTATTTTCTCCCCAAATTATCCACCTCACAGGCTCACTCATTTTGCTGTGTTGTCACTGCTGTTGTATCCTACTGACTCACCTGAGGAGCCCCCACCAGAACAAAGTAGGTAGGGCCTTCGTCCTACTCCTCCCGTAAGAATACAACATGCAGTGACAAATATCACCCTCCCCACCCGGCTTCCCTCCCCCCAACATGGGCTAATAGTATTCGCATCCGTGGTGGTGGGCAGGGACTTTATCACTGCGCCACCCAAGTTTCCACCCGAGCGCTGTTTACATTTCTGACTAATAAAGTATTCAATCTATCGATCAAAGGGACACATTGTCAATTTCCAATTGGGGGAGTGTTAAGCTTCATTCCCACTGGACACGATAAAGATAATGATAACGATATGTCGGCGTTCACATCAATTATGACGGCTTTATCTTAATGGTGTGGATGCTGCCATCCACTTCAATTGAAAACTATATTTTTTTATCGTTATCGCGCCCAGTGGGAAAGGTCCTTTAGTCTCCTGAATGCGCTCCCCCTCCACTACACTCAGTGGCGTGTTCTACCATGACGCGCTATATACGTAGTGACATTTTTCGTGGCCAAGCGTAGCCATTCAAAAATCGCCTGAGAAAGCGTATCTGATACGCATCTGATACACCAGGAGGAGAGGCTGGGGCAGCAAGAATGTGGACTTCAGCCTAGCCCGAGGTGAAGATGTGTTTCTTTCTTGTCTTTCTTGACATATATGGCATCTGGCAAAGGAATGTGCGTGTGCTGTGCATGTGAGAGGGAGGGAATCATTATACTGTAGATGCCATCCAATCTTTTTAAATCTAGAACACTGGTCATTGACGGTGACCACTCCCTGGTTGGTGCAGGTCCCAGCAGTGATCTGACCTCCAGACAAGTCAGCCAGGGAACACCGTTGGGCAGAGCTCCTTGCTCTGCTGTGTTGTCAAGGTCAGTGTTGTTGACCTCAGCTCTGGGGAAAGAAACTTCTCCTCTGGGATGGAGACCAAGCAGCTGTCATCATCGTTGGCCGCACCATCTGCTGCCACTCTTATTGCTTTTAAAACACAGCTAAAGATCTTTCTGTTTGCTGCTGCCTTTGATGGAGTTACTCCCCCCCCCCCCCTTTTCTTTCTCTAATGCGCTGTAACTGTATCTGTTATTTTTATTCTTTTGTTTTGTGCATCCTAATCGTATAATTGAGTTTCCTTTGCTTGATGTTCTGCATAACGTCACTGTCGGGCAGAAACCTCATACTTTATCTCCAAGTATCAAATCTGTAAGTTTTTGAGCGGTGGTCACAACGCTCCTATACGTGGCGGTGTGTGTGTGTATGTATGTCTGTCTGTATGCGTGTCTGTAGCCTGCAGAACCTTTTATGACCACACATGTTAAGGGAGGGGCGCTGTTGTTCAGGATAGGCCAGGCACACTCACACACAAACGTTCAGGCCAGGCCAGGTGCACACACACACACACACACACACACACACACACACACACACACACACACACACACACACGGGGGAAGGGTGTGCCCCCCCCCCAAAAAAAAAAAAAAAAAAAAAACACACACAGGGGGCACACGCACGCACACACTCACTCACTCAGGCACACACTCCACAACCACCGCTCGGTTCACACGGGTGTGATTTTTTCGTAAAGTAAAGCCCTGCATCATCACTGTTGCGCAAGACTAAAGTGAAAATAGCAGATCTACAAGCACAAGCACAATGCCTCGCACAGCTGTAGATCGGCTATTTTCACTATTTTAAATCAATTTGAAATGATAAATACATCAACGAACGCTTTTGGAGTTACAATCTTTCCACCCGAGAACAACGATTAAAGCACATTGAATCGCCTCGTTGTTGAAATGTGCAACGGCGTACAAATGAAACGGCCTTGCCTTGTACCGTCACCGAGGCTGAGAGTTCACCTGTCAAACTCGTCCAGTCGTGGGTCACATCACCACTGGGCTCATGTTCTCTGGGAGGTGGAGAAGACTTGGAAGTGTTGCCAGAGGAATGACTGATGGCTCTTCACAGTCTGGCCACCATTAGCCCCTGGAGGACCCCTGGAAGACAGACACTGATGGAAGCCGCCGGGGCCAAGATGATCATTTCCCTCACCAAAGTGGACAGCCATGGCTCAGCCATCGGTTCCCATGTGCAACTCTTGAGAGTGTACAAATGGAACCAAATGGACCCCGTAAAGGTCCATCTGGTCCCATTAAAGCTGGGTTGTACAATATGTGTCTGTGTTTTAATGTACAATGTCTGTGGCTCTATGAACCCTTACCTTTATGTTTGCATCATAGTATGGCGCTGCTGTGACAACCAATTGGATCTGTCTGTCTGTCTGTCTGTCTGTCTGTCTGTCTGTCTACAAGCTGCATCCTAGTGTGATGCTCAGGGTACATAAAGTATAAGCAGACTTGACAGAACTGTGTGTGTGTGTGTGTGTGTGTGTGTGTGTGTGTGTGTGTGTGTGTGTGTGTGTGTGTGTGTGTGTGTGTGTGTGTGTGTGTGTGTGTGTGTGTGTGTGTGTGTGTGTGTGTGTGTGTGCGTGCGTGCGTGCGTGCGTGCGTGCGTGCGTGTGCGTGTGTGTGTGTACTAGGTGTGGTCTATGTTTCCTGCTCTATTTGGGGTGGGGGGAAAACACTCAGAATGACTGTCTTTCTTCATACAAGGCATGATTCAGTCCATTCAGAAGAAGAAAAGCACTTTCCACAGTTTACAGTTTACAGTTTACAGTTTAGGCATTTAGCAGACGCTTTTAATCCAAAGCGACTTACAATAAGCAGATAACATCACAATAATAAACAAGATAATATGTCAGTACATCATCAACAATATAACAATGCAAATGGATATCTATCTAGAAAAAAAACACAATATAATCAAAGTTCTGAAAAAACCTAAAAAACAAAAACAAATGCTAACTAGCTTCATGTATTCATTGATTCTTTTTCTGTAGTGCTAAGGGTTTAGGTGGAGTCTGAAAAGGTGAGTCTTCAGTCCACGGCGAAAGCTAGCGAGTGAGTCCGTTGTTCTAAGTGCGACAGGGAGTTTATTCCACAACTTGGGGGCCAGGAGGGCAAACTGTCTCGGACGAGTGGATTTTCACAGTAACTCTAACTGCGTGTTCCTGCTTTTTCCTTTTGAATAACGATTGTATCTCGCCTTTGTTTGACGGAAATAGACAATATGCTTTGACATATTGGTACAGTATGAGGCAGTGGTTCTCAAAGTGGGGTCCAGGGACGGTCAGGGTTCCTAGAGGGGATTCTAAATGGACCCTTAAACATCTCATATTCTGTATCTCTGACAGTGTACAAATGGAACCAAACCCTTACCGGTCCATTTGGTTCCATTTGTACAAGGTTATGGCGGACCTTGAAATGAAACGAGTTAAGAACCAGCGGTGTATAAAATGAAACATAATCCCATGTTTCAATGTGTTCTGTGTTCCGCCATGATGTAAACAATGATAGATTACGGCATTAAGCGTGCTGCTGCTGTGAGGACACTACACCACTGTTGAACATGAATGTTTTCATATCATTAAACCTGAAACCACACCTTCCTTGACCCAACACAAAGACCCCCTGTATTTGACTAACTCTGCACTCTGTGTGTGTGTGTGTGTGTGTGTGTGTGTGTGTGTGTGTGTGTGTGTGTGTGTGTGTGTGTGTGTGTGTGTGTGTGTGTGTGTGTGTGTGTGTGTGTGTGTGTGTGTGTGCGTGCTTGTTGGGCCTAAATGTCCCCACAACTATTTGAGACATTGTGAGGACTTTTTTCCTGGTGCTCACGTAATAAATGGTTGTTTTACGTAAAAAAATACAAATGTTTGGGGTTTTATACTGATTTACACTTAGCTGTGTGCCAGTGTCGTGCATGCACCAGAAATAGCAGATAAAAAGCACAAAACAAAGAAAATGGCATCCATAAAGTCGCCGTCTTCAAATGTTGATGTCCACTAGCTAATGTGTTTCATAGAAATTAACTGATTGTTGTTAAATATAAACTAAACAGCCACGTTTTTCTATTTTAGAAATCAATGTAAAAGTTTGCCACAAATCATATAAATTGTGATCATAATCCTGGCCAAATGAAAACAGTCTTATTTTGTCCAAAGCACCGATCAGATTGACTATTGCTGTCACTCACAAACATCCTAAATGATAAAACCTTGTGATTGATCGCTGACCTTTTCAACTCATAGAAGACAACCACTTTGACCTTCACCACCGGGGAAAGCTCTGTGACCTCACCGATGGTGCAGTTTAATGACCTGAAAGCAACAATCATAGGCCTATATCCCACAGGGACATGCGCCCCTGATTCAGCCCGGGAAAAAGAGTTGGAGAGGCCCTCATTGCGCGCTATAGAGAGATCTCTCTCTGTAGCGCTGCTGCTACTCAAAGATTTGTGACAAAGTGACAAGCCAGTGGGCCAATTACATGAGTTATATTTTGTCGTTGTCGGGTGGAAACCTTGTATGTCCAAAACCGTTTGTTTTGTATTTATCGTTTTAAAAATGATTGGTGCGAGGCGTTGTGTGCTTGTAGATCGGCTGTTTTCACTACTTTTGTGCGACGGCCTTGTATGATGAATCAGGGCTTTGCTTTGTGAAAAAATGTACAAATTTGAAACTTGGAGATACAAGGTTTCTGCCCGACAGTGACGATTTACTTTGTTGGCCGCCCAGCCCCCAAAATGGAACGAGCTGACATTTTATTTTTATTTTTTTCCTAATGGCCAGCCTGGACCGGGCGGGAATGAACCGGCCGTTCGGGAGTTGTCCCGCTTTTCTCAATGGCCAGCACGTCCCTGCCTGAAAGCAACACTCACATATCCCACAATGCATCTGTAGTTGGGTGGTCAATCGGTTGGCTTTCGAACACAGCCCAGCGTCAAGCCATGGATCGAGTTCATTTAACTCCGACAGTGCTACAAAACTTACAAATTAGAGCTGGATTCTACCGTGCGTGTCGAGCAACGCCGGTGCTTTGGAGCGGAACATATAACTCACACAAGATCGCTCTCTCTTACTAAACAATTAAAATGTTTTCAGTTTGATATATTTGTGGCTTTCTACATCAACCATTTGTTTTGATTGAGGGGGTATTACTTCATACTGTGACTCTCATTCCGAGAAGACATGATATCTGCACAGAGAAACTAACAACGGCGTACAGCTATTGTTTCATCGGTTTGTTCCCCATATTCTCATTTCTGTCAAGTCGCTGTTGATTGACTGCGCGATATGCCTTCGTGCCCGTTTCCTTATTGCCTTTCATAAGGCTGATTACTTCTGACTCAGCAACATTATTGAGTTTCCTCGTACAGGAACTGCGCCTATTCCAGATCATACTTAATATCATAAATCAACACAATGCCAGAAAGTATGCATGTTATGTTTCAGTTTAGATAGGAAACATAGATTGATAGGAGAGGGGGGGTGAGTCTATATGCCATTGACAGGGAGGGGGTGGAGAAAGAGAGAGAGAGAGAGAGGGGGGGGGGGGGTGAGTCTATAGCCCCTTTTCCACTGCAAGGTGGAACCAGAACTTTCAGGAACCTGAACCTATTTTTTTTTTTTTGTTCTGGTTTTGTTTCCATTGCGTAGGGCCTGATGGTTCCAGACAAGGTTCCTAGAACCTTTTTGAGCGGTGGTCACACCGTCTCCTATACGTCGCCGTGTGTGTGTGTATGCGTGCGTGTCTGTATGTTGCCTGAGTCTGTATGTAGCCTGCAATACCTTTAATGACCACACATGTTAAGGGAGGGGCGCTGTTGTTCAGGCCAGGCACACTCACACACAAGCACAAGCACGCACGCACGCACGCACGCACGCACACACACACACACACACACACACACACACACACACACACACACACATGCAGCCTCCACCGCTCTGTTCACACGGGTGTGATTTTTTTAGGTCCTGCTCCTGAGGTAGAACTAAACTTGAGTTCTGGGAACCTATGAGCAGGGCCAGGAGGAGGGACCTTCCCGGTTAGTTCTGGTTATATGGAAACGTAAGCAGAACTTGGTCCCGGAGCTTCACCTGTTCTTGAAAGTTCTTGGTTCTGGAAAGTTCTGGTTCTAGTTCTGAGTTGGCCCTACAGCGGAAATGGGGCTATTGACAGAGATTTGGGAGAGAGAGAGAGGGTCTCTGCCATTGATAAAGAGAGAGAGACAGACCGAGAGAGAGAGAGAGAGCGTGCATGCCCATATAGAGACTAGAAAAGAAAATTTCTAAGAAATTTTAAGTGTGCCTGCAGCTCGCTAAGTCTGTGCAACCTTGTGTAGCGGTTGGTGTTAGCATTAGCGTTATTAACATTAGCATTTTTTTGCATAAACGTTAACATTATTGTTCTTCATATGACACCACCCACATGTCTGTACGACAAACGGTTCACGAGAAAACGGGTCACTTCCTGTTTGGTGAGGGGCACTTCCTGTTTGGCGAAATAGGCCCCAATTAAGTTTAAGGACTCTTAATCTTGTCATTTGACGCAACCCGCGTGTCTGTATGACAAACGGTTCACGAGATCAAGGGTCACTTCCTGTTTGGTGAGGGGCACTTCCTGTTTGGCGAAATAGGCCCCAATCAAGGTCATGGACGATTAATGAATTAAAGCTGCAAGCAAATTTGAGAAAAAAAAATTTTTGAGAAAAAAAAATTGAGAAAAAAAAAGTTTTTTGAGAAAAAAAAGTTTTTTGAGAAAAAAAAGTTTTTTGAGAAAAAAAACATTTTTTTGAGGAAAAAAAAAATTTGAGAAAAAAAATTTGAGAAAAAAAAAATTGAGAAAAAAAAAAATTGAGAAAAAAAAATTTGAGAAAAAAAAATTTTGAGAAAAAAAAATTTTTGAGAAAAAAAAATTTGAGAAAAAAAATTTTTTGAGAAAAAAAAATTTTTGAGAAAAAAAAATTTGAGAAAAAAAAAATTGAGAAAAAAAAATTTGAGAAAAAAAAAATTTGAGAAAAAAAAAATTTGAGAAAAAAAAATTTTTGAGAAAAAAAAATTTATGAGAAAAAAAAATTTGAGAAAAAAAAAAATTATGACACCAGCCGCGAGTCTGTACGACAAACGGTTCATGAGTTATAGAGGCACTTCCTGTTACAGAGGGGGCGGGGCTTAATCAATTACAGCTCATCCCTATTGGCCGGAAAAAGACCAAAGTTGTGTGTGCATTTTAAAGTTTAAATCACGTTGCTAGGCAAAAGTATGGCAGAGTTATGTGGCGCCAAAGTTTCTGGGTTTTTTTCGGAGTCCCCCATTCTAAGTCAATGGGGTTTTTGGGCGTCGTTTTTTGCGAATTACATCGCAATCGTATCGCGGATCGGAAAGAAAAGTAATAGCACACCATTCCCGGCCGAGCCGCACGTTTTGATGTGTATATTGCGGGGGTGGCGTAAATCGTGCGGCAGTTATTACGTGCCGAAATTTCCCCCATTCTAAGTGAATGGGGTTTTTTGGCGTCGTTTTTTGCGAATTACGTCGCAATGGTAACGCGGATCGGAAAGAAAAGTAATAGCACCCCATTCCCGGCCGAGCCGCACGTTTTGATGTATATATTGCGGGGGTGGTGTAAATCGTGCGGCAGTTATTACGCGCCGAAATTTGCCAGAACATGACTGACTTAAGTATGGCGGATTACAATAAGTGTTTTGCCATTGCATTGCATGGCAGGCACACTTAATAAAGTGGGGGGCTAGAGAAGAGGGGGCTGAGCAAGTTCTACAATACTTGTTTCATAAGAATGTAATTCAATCATTCCTGGGTGAGTTGTGTTGTGAAACATTCTCGGCAGAGTGTGGTCGGTGATGAGCAACTCAACACCCACAGAGCTGTTCCTAATTATGCTGAGTGGATTCACCAATGTAAACATGCTCCACACGTCCTCCCCAAGACACTCCATCTAGTCTAGTCTGTAAAACTGCAATCCAGGACTGTTTTTTTTAATGCAATCTGCGTGGTTAGAGATCATAATTTAGCAGACGCTCTTTATCCAGAGTGACTTGAATTGGTGTGACGGTAAGCAAGGTAAACACATACATAAAATGCAGAGAGACAGTGTAGTGCCTCAGGAGTCTAGGATCATAGGTAAATCAAGAACCTATAGCATCAGTGTAAGCAATGGGCTATAATATCAAAAACCTTATAATCTGTACATTGAAACTATAAGAAATTATGGGATGCATGTACCTGGCATCTGTCTAAAAGAAACATGCTATCTAAATGACAAAATTATTATCACCTTAGCATAAGACTGCCTGAGCCTTATCGGCAAGTAGGCTATAAGTAAGTAAGTAAGTAAGTAAGTAATTAAGTAAGTATGTATGTAAGTAGCTTGGTAAGTAAGTAGCTAAGTAAGTACGTAAGTAGCTTGGTAAGTAAGTAGCTAAGTAAGTAAGTAAGTAATATAGGCTAATATTAATAAACACATTTTGATCATGGTAAAAAATGTGGAATACAGCATGTTTAACAACAAATCTTGGGCAGAGCGGTATGAATTTGCTCTGTCATGCAGTGGGAGAGCACTTTGAATAAAATAAAATGTCAAATTGTGAGATCTAAGGATATGCATAGGGCTTACGAATGATGTCAAGAAAAGACCAAGGGTGTACCATTATGTTTCTTGCACTATCTGCACAGAGTGGACCTCATGACATAGACCTACTGCATACTGTACACAGAGATACTATCTTTAAACACATCATGTGAAATAAGGCTTTTTTGTATCCACCTCTTTCCCCGGGAATTTACTGGAGATTTTTTTGCACCACACTTCCGGTTAACAGCAGACATATAAGCTCACGCGCGTTGCAGACGCAACCGTTGTGAGCTTGTAGATCACACTCGGCTGCGGCGTCGGAAGCTTCTGCGCAATGCACGATGGGATGTTGGAAAGTTGTGGATAGTGTAGGGCAGGCCTACTATTTTAAATAGTTACTGGAGAAATGCTGCCATTTGTTTCAAAAAGCATTATACCAAACTACCCTTGCCAATAACTTTCTAACAGAAAATTAACATTCTTTCCCAAGCTGCAATGTGATATACATATTGTTGTGCCCTCTCCAACTGTGTGCTTTCCCCATTAAATAGTTGTATTGTGTGTTTGACACTTGCTTTGAGTAAAAGTATGTTTTCTCATGCCAATAAAGCTCCTTTGAATGGAATTGTGTACAGCTACAACCCTGCAACGCCTGATCACCTTGTGGACCAAAGTGTCCTTATAGAGAGATATGGCTGCATCACCTCAGCTATGAAAGTAAAATAGCCTCTCAAATTCCCCATGTAACCAGTGAAGAGTGGCTTGATAATGCATGTGACACTATGGCTTAGGCCTATACTGTATAGTATTTGGCTAAGAGCCACATGGCATTTTAGCAAAATTGCAAATCATAGGAAAGTTGTTTGGACTTAACAGGTGTTAAATATAAACTGATGCAACATAATTATAGCCTTTATGCTGCACAATGGCAAATTAATATTAGCATATAGCCTAAATTAAATGGTTGAATGAATGTCAGGGGCAGGATTGGAATAGGAAGAGTAGCCTCTGTTGCAAAATAAAGCTCAGGCTATAATTACATAATATAACAAATGTTAAACAAAACTTAATTTTCTGTCCATGTATATCTATTTGACACCTGCTCCCTACAGACTCACCACAGCTCATAATCCCCTAACATAACATAACCGTCATATCAAGAAAGTCATGGATCGACCTCAACCAGGTATTGAGCATTATAGACAATTTGCCACGTACCTCTACACAAACCAAACGTCCAGATTTCAAAAATAAAGTGCTTACCGAAATCTCACAATATGGTACGTTCAAGCAGAATTACCCGTATCTTCCGTATTGTTTAATAAAAAGCATTCTTTCCGATCCGGGCCATTTTCTCGGATTTTCCCTCAACTACGTGACCCCATCGGTTGGGAGGTGTACTGCACACTGATACGTTCAAACTTTTTTGGAAAATCGCGACTGATCGGATTAAAAATTCCTCTTATTAAACAATACGGAAGATACGGGTAATTCTGCTTGAGCGTACCATATTTTGACATCCTTGAACCTTCATTAAGTACTTTAATTTTGAAATATGCATGTTTTAGTAGATGTACTTGGCAAATTGGCTAAACTGCTCAATACCAGGCTGAGGTCGATCCATGACGGTCGTAAGATGCGTTTGTTTCACAGGGCTACCCCTCCTGTCACAACAGCAACAACATCCTCCTGCGACTGGAAAGAAACTTGGGTGTCGCTTTTCCACTTCGATATTGTTCCATAACTGCAAAGTGTCGTTTTGAATGGCTCTAGTAAGTAGTAACACACCAGGCACCACTTCTAGAAGACCCCACTGGCTTCTTCTCTCAGCTTGTTTTTGGGCGCTGTGCACGGCGTGACGCGCGTCCTGCCCGATCTGGCTGTCCCCTCCTCGCTGCTCCAAAGCATCAGCGCGCTCACATCTTGTCACTCGAGGTCTGTCACCCCAACGCACCCTACACAAGGTAAGAGCATGGAGCAACTCCACACAGTCCACAGCTAGCGTTTGAACGGAGGAAATAAATGGACTATTGCTTTTAGCAACTTGTTTGTCGGGGCAGACAAATGTTGTCTGTTTATTGACATAGACGTGTTAATTGGAGTAGACTTGGAAGTTATTAAGAATTCTCGTGAAATTCATTATTGTGTAGCCTAATTGCTTCACATTTGGCAGTTGTGTAAAGTAAAATTTACCCAAGTAATGTAGTTAAGTCCAATTTTCAGGTATCACAATGTGAGCTAGTAGCCTACATCTGCTCTTTTCCAAAGATTTGTATACATTGGAAAACTTGAAATGGGACATTCTGCATATTGAGTAGGCTACGTTTACTTTATTGGGTACTTTAATTTTGTACTTTTACTCAAGTACATTTACCGTTGTTCCCTATTGAGCTTGGCACATTTCCTGGGGCAAGCTGCCCAGATCACACATGTCACACTGGTCTTCTTATTTTTTCACTCTCAAAAGGCGCAATGTAGTGCATTTGAAACTACATTGCAGTGCACATCATGGGGTGATCATGACTGCTTGCCTCCAGTGAATTGTTTTATTTGAATTTTTGTTTATTTTCTGTTTATTTCGTTGCTGAGTGAGGTCAGCAGACAAAGTGACGTGAGTGAGGTGAAACAACCTGGGTTGAAATGTGCCAATCTCAACAGGAAACAACGGTACTTGTAACAGAGTATTTTACATTGCAGTGTTGATACTTTTACTTAACTAAACTTAAACATTTGAGTACTTTTTCCAACACTGAGAATAATTGTGTGATTAGGACTGGCTCCAACAAACAGCATCAACTATGGCTGCATTATCTTGATGTGTAACAGATCTAAATAATAATAATAATAATAATAATTTATTTTCTTTTTTACATACCCCAGAACAGTTAGCTAACTGACTACTATACTCAAATAAACAAAACATTTTATTTCATCATTTATTTTTCTTTCTTTTTGTTCTTTCTTTTCTACTTCATAAAAGAAATGAGGCAATAAATGAAGTTCTTCATTTGTTGACCAATTCAGTCTCTCTAATTCCTTGAAATTCAACCCCCAGCTAAACGCCTCTCGAGTCACCATTTATAAAAGTCAACATTTAAATTGATGCTAGATCATTTCTAACAATGCTTTCATAGTGCTTCATAAACTGAGGTTCTTGCGGCTTTGTTTAGTGTTTTTCTTATTTGCCTTCTTACCCCAACTTCAGCATTCAATCATAGTCGTCCTGTAAGACAGTACAAAACTGACGGTCATACTTGTGAAGTTGATCATACTTGTGGTGGACCAGCTAAGTGCAGTTTGGAGACCACTTCATTAAGCCAGAGGAACATCTGGGGCTGTGTGTGTGTGTGTGCTGCCTTCAACCCCTAAACAGCCTGTCTCTGTTTGCTGCTTGTAGCATTAGAGGATTGAGTTGAGTGAGTGCTCCACCCTGAACCCCCACCCCCTTACACCCCACCAGAGGCCTGTCCCAATGGGCTCTGTCAGGGCTCGCTGAAAAGGCAGTCAGTGTTGACAGAATGGTCCGCCTACATAGGTCCTCTAGACATGCGCGTACGCACACACACGCGCATGTACGCGTGCACATTAACAGTCTCATGTCAATCAATTGCTGGGGGTGAGGGGACAGCTGGGTCAATACACACACACACACACGTGTGTGCATTTTGTTTTCACCTGACCACGATTTTTATTGGAACTTGGAAGTAGGCCTATACAAATACAGGGCAGAAGATTAAATTAAAGAAGATTTTTTTCCTCCTCATGCAACGCAAAGTATTTATTAATAACGGCATGTTTACAGTCTTATGTTTGTTGATTTTGATTGCAAGGGGCCAGTCTGTCGACGTAAAGTAGCCACATGTTTTTCTTTTTTCCCCCACTCATGTAATGCAAAGTAAACACATCTCTGCAAAGTAAATACTTTGCATCGTATGAGTGACGTAAAATGTCGTACATGTTTTAGATTAGATTAGTTCGGCTGAATTCATGGTCCACAAAGATCAAGGTGTTTCACCCGTTTCAAATCATACCCTGGCGCTCGGGCGCTGCTGCGTGACCCGCGCGACCCCAGCTGCGCTTTGCCGCCGACCTCTGACACACTGATACAGCGTAGAAAAAGCGATGTGTAACTGCCTCCCGCATGAGACAAGCCTCTCCTTCTTTAGAAGTATCTGTTATGCTGACATGAGGAACCACATGGACCTTTTTGATAGTGTGGGTTTTGTTAGGGTTAGCGCAACGCTCTCAGGGAGAGGCCGGTGCACAATGGACAGTCTGTATGCAGGGTCAGAAACGCAGTCAGTGTGCGTGGAGAGGTGAGAGCTATACCATCATGGTTAGAACCACATGAACCCTACAGTAGCGGACATTATTCGGCAGAAAATAGCAGATGTACCAGCTCACGATGTGTCACGAGCTTGTATAGATCGGCTATTTTTGGAAAATATTTTGTGTTGTGTGAAAACAGGTACAGTACAGTTCAGATACAGGGGGAACACATCAGTCCGACATCTCATTACTCAAATTACGTGGCTACGTTAGGGTTAGCAATGGGGAGAGTCGGCGCGTCTGAGTAATGCTTGTTGGAACAACAACACGCGCCCTTCAGTCTGCTAAAATGTTTAAACCACTAGAAAGCGCTATATCTTGCTTGTGTAGCCCCCACAATTAGTACCAGCCATGAACCAGCGACAACAGCCCTGCTAATCGGGCTCAGCCCTATTAGCACGACTGGTTGTGCGTTGGTCTGGCAAGTGGGAGTCCCGGGCTCAATCCCCGCTTCCGTGCATCACTACTTGCATTGGGGTCTTTTTATACCCATGATAATTGGTGCATTTATATAGCTCCTTTATCCAAGGCGCTTTACAGAGATTGTGCATTACATTCACCCATTCACACACACACACATTCATAGTGATGGCAGAGGAAACCATGCAAGGCACCAACCTGCTCACCAGGAGCAACTAGGGGTTCAGAGTCTTGCTCAAGGACTCTTCGACACCAACTCTGGGGGAGCCCGCGATCGAACTGGGAACCCTTCAGGAACCCCCGTGTTCTAATGACGGTTTCTCGGCCCCTGAGCCACTGCCGCCCCAGGTGGCGGCCTTGATTCCTAAGGAGTTTAAGTGGTTAATGGATTGTTTGTCCGGTTTTGTTAGGTCTTTATATGCTTTTTTCCATGCACATCTCAATCAGCATCTGTCTGGATTCTGAACCCGGGATTTTTTAAGACTTTAGTTTTTTGGCTTTTTTATGCCTTTATTGGATAGGACAGTAGACTGACAGGAAATGGGGGGAGACGGGGAGTGACATGCGGCAAAGGTCGTCCAGATTGGGTATTGAACCGGCGACATCGCCAGGCATCCATGCCTTTGTGGCAATGCCTAAGTGGTATGCGCCTGGACCAGTAGGCCAGCGGACGCCCCCAACATTTCTACTTTTGAGCGTATTTGGGAAGGCGAGATATTTCTTTCCCTTTTGAAGTTCATGCAATACCTCTTGTAACCAGTAGTGGTCCTACCTGATCACAGGATGTCTAGATCCCTGCAGTTGCTTGATTAATTGAATACATAGATAGGACTACAGTGGAAACAAGCCCTCGTGGCTATTTGTATTATCCTTTTAGCATCCTTGTATTATTGTACCACTGACACTGTATCGCTTTTGCAAACTTTTAATGAAGAAAACTTTTAATCGGCTAGCGATTCCTTTTGCCCTGGACCGTTCTCGTCTTTGACAGTTTGTTCATGTGCCTGATTGTTTGTGGAAAGAAGCTTTTTTGCAGTCTGTTGCTGGTAGCTTTGAGACTGCGTAGTCGTTTTCCATGCGGCAACATCTTGATCAGACTGTGGCTGGGATGGTGTAGATCTTTGATGATTCCCTGGGCTTTTTTGACACAGCGTTCGTTGTACAGGGCTTGGATTGGGGGGGAGGTCGCATCCGCTTATGCGTTTGGCTGTCCGCACGACCCTCTGCAGGGCCTTGCGGTTTAGGTCAGTGCAGCCGCCGTACCAGACAGTGAAGCAGCCAGTCAGGATGCTCTCTGTGGTGCCTCTGTAGAAAGCTCTTAGGACTTTGGGGCCCATCCCAGCCTTCTTCAGCTTCCTGAGAAAGTAGAGGCGTTGTTGTGCTTTCTTGACAACCCGCTCTGTCTGCACTGCCCAGGTAAAGGTCCTCAGAGATGTGCACTACCAGGAATTTGAATTCTTTGACCCTCTCTACTCCAGCGCCTCCGATTTGGAGGGGTGAGTGGTCTCTAGGAGGCCTCCTGTAGTCAAAGATGTCTTGTTCACATTGAGAGATAGGTTGTTCTCTTGGCACCATGATTCCAGGTTCTCTCCTGTTTCAATTTCACATATCTGCCGAGAATTATGTCTCAGATTGTTGAACAAACGCTAATACTAGACTTGCCTCTGTGCTTTCATTCTAACTTTGCCTCATTATGCTAAATTCAGACATTCGCCAATATTGATCGATTGAAGTTTGCCTAGGTAAAGTACAGGACAGTACAGTTCAGATACGGAGAGCACACGTCAGTCCGATGTTTCGTTACTCCAATTACGTGCGGTTAGGGTTAGGGATAGGGATAGGGTTAATAATGGGGAGAGTAATACGTGTCGGAACAACAACTCGAACCCCAAGGTCTACTAAAAGTCCTTGTACTCAATTCATAAAAAAACATTAAATTACAGACAAACACAGTACTATGCAAAGAATAACATCATAAAACAGTCAGAAGACAGAAATTAAGAAGAAAACAATTGATATTTACAGTAAAAAGGTCAGGGGGAGGTAAGGATAGAGGCTTTGTCTTTTTACCAGTTTGGACGTCATCTGCTTTGATTGTACCTTGCGTTGCTGCCATCTATGCAGCAATAACGTCTTGGATGTTATTAGCTGTAGAGTAAACGGGGTTCGGTGAGAGTGTCAGGCCAACTCCCTACAGTTTGTTTGTTAAATGAGTCCCACTGGATCTCCAGAAAACTCAGTCGTATATTCAGATACACCCTTCTTCTCCACACGCATGTGTCTACTCTAAACTCTAAACAACCCTGTTCTAGAGCAGGGGTTCTCAACCTTTTCACCCCCCCCACCCTGACGAGCACTTGGAATTGTGAGAATTGGCATTACATTTAGTTTGACTCTATCTATTCCATTGTAAAAACATATTCACAATTTCTGCCTGTAATATTTGACAATTTGACCAATGTTTGACCAGAGGTAGACTAAAAAGGTCTTTAAAGTCCTTAAATTGTCACTTTAGAAATGTGCAGATACCCTCTATAAACGTATACTGTATGTTGGTTTGTTTACTGTTGAGTGAGAAAACAATTTAGCTAGCTAACCCTAACCCAAACAATTTAGCTGGGGGTTTAAAATGATTTAAACTATTGAAAACAGCCGATCTACAAGCACACAACGCCTTGCATCGCAAGGCGTTGTGTGCTTGTAGATCAGCTGTTTTCACTACTTTTGTGCGACGGCCTTGTGTGATGAAGCAGTGCTTTACTTTGCGAAAAAAATTACAAATTTGAAACTTGGAGATACAAGTTTTCTGCCCGACAGTGACGATATGATGCATATGTACAGTAAAGTTTGGAAACCCCTGGCCTCTACACTGTGCAGACACTATTGTCTCTGTTGGGTGGATACTTCATATGTCCAAAACTGTTACTTTTCAGATTCAGAATCAGATTTAGATTTAATTTAAAAATCCCTCCCAGTGTAGTGAGCATTGCTAGGCTTAGCCTATACCTAAAACGTTTCAAGCTTGCATATCTGATACTCTTGATACCTTTATGTGACGCTGTGGTATGATCAAGTAATGATTAATTTACAAAAGAAAAACACATAAAAGACACACAGAGATAAGAGGTTTCTGCCCAACAACAGCTATATACTACCCTGGTTTTGCTCTTCAACCTTAGATTATGTAATGCACCATTTGTTGTGGAGTGAGTGGGAATCGGAAGGTTGTCGGTTCGAAACCCCTGGCTCATAGTTAAGTCTCTTGACTCCTAACACACCCTGTACCCCAGCCTGTATGGTTATCTGAGCTGTCTGAGCAGCCTTCACCTGGGTGAAGCTGTAAGAGTGATTCCCACTCTCCCATGAACCAGAAAATGTTCCCTCCACTGACTGAATTTATACTCTGTTGTTGTGGGATGGTGTTGTGATAATACTATAGATGTTCATTTGCGTGGTGAGTCTGTAAATTAAGTTATAGAATAGTTTTGTTTGTTTTGTAGACCTTTGTTGTTTTGTGTGTGTGTGTGTGTGTGTGTGTGTGTGTGTGTGTGTGTGTGTGTGTGTGTGTGTGTGTGTGTGTGTGTGCGTGCGTGCGTGCGTGCGTGCGTGCGTGCGTGCGTGCGTGCGTGCGCGCGTGCGCGCGTGCACGTGTGCGCGCGTGTGCGTGCACGTGTGTGTTTAACTTTTACTCCCTGCTGTTGTGACTGACTGACAGTGTGAGAGTTGTTGTTGTCTTCTTTGTCTTGTCTCTTTCTTGTCTCTTCCTGCGTCCTAGTGTAATAACGGGATGGGGGCGCACTACGAATCCTGAACCTAACCTTTGTTCTTAGATTTGACACGACAATAATGCCATTTTTGGGTTTCCTGAGAACTGTGCACAAACAGTACACTATCTTAATCTTGTGTAGGACCTGTAGTATTACACCAACTGGTGACTCGATAAGCTTTACTACTAAATGTAATCCTAACTCCTGTTGGATCACTAGCTGGGTCATAGGGCTAACTTGACTGTGATGTGAAATGTCACCCAGATTTGAGACATTCACATTCTCAATATGCTTTCGGAGCGGTGAAAGCGCTCCCAATAGACAGGTATGTCTGTGGCTGGCTATGTGGCTATGTGGCTGGCTATGTGGCTATGTGGCTGGCTATGTCCGTAGCCTGGCAATACCTTGATTGGCCACACATGTTAAAGGAGGGGCGCTGTTGTGCAGGCACACACACACACTAACACACACACACACACACACACACACACACACACACACACACACACACACACACACACACACACACACACACACACACAGTATAGCTGCTCAGATTCACCGCTCCACTTCGAACCGAGGTTTGATTTTTAAGCACTTCTCAAACACTGACTGCAGGCAGTGGTAGCTCATAAATGTACATTAATTGTCGCAGTGTGACTCGTTGAGGGCTTGTAGATCAGCTTTTCTCACAGTTTGTCGTATAACAAAGTAATAGGGTGTGCAGTAAGTGGCAAGTGGCAACAGGGCCAAAATAGCTAACCCAGTGGCTCTCAAAGAGGGGTCCAGGAACCCTCAGGGTTCCAAATCTGGCCCCTTCTAACTTCTAAGACTGTAACTCTGAGAGTGTAGGAATGAAACATGGTTCCATGTGTACACCCTCAGAATTACGGGGGCCTTTAAAATTGAAAAAGTTTGAGAACCAAATAACTAAACTGTTACTATTGTAACAGAAACCATGGGAAAACGAGCCATTAACGGAACACTTCACATTTTCAACACGGCCTGCCTGGTCGGCAGGATGGTGTAATTCATTCATGAGAGAACTGGAAACGAGTTGTCATAAACCTGCATCCTAACTGTCAGCGTTGCGCTGTGAATAAAACCAATCATATGGAGAGAGGCTGGATGCCTTATTCTTACTCGTCCAGCACCCGACCTGACATCACAGACCTACTGTGTTTCACACTGAGGCCTCTTTGTACAGTGGGCCGTGGTGGTGTGAGAGTGACGTAGGGTAAATCTACATAGGGACCGGTGAGCGTGCGTGCGTGTGTGTTGTGTGTTGTGTGTGTGTGTGTGTGTGTGTGTGTGTGTGTGTGTATGTGTGTGTGTGTGTGTGTGTGTGTGTTTAATCTGTTTACTATACTATTACTATGCTTGTGAGGACCAAACGTCTCCACCAGTATAGTACAATTCTAGAAATCGTCTTTGTCGGGGGTGGAAACCTTGTTGTATGTCCCCCGTTTGTTTTGTATTTATCATTTTTAAAATGATTTAAACTAGGTTTCTGCCCGACAGTGACGAAATGCTTGTTTTATGGTTCAGAAAATTGGTTTACAATTACCGTACGAAAAAAAGATTCAGGTTGGGGTTAGGGCCGATGCATACTCCACTTTTAAGGCCCTTTCCCACTGGGCGCGGTAACGATAAAGATAACGATAATGATGACGAAAAAAATATTGTTTTCAATTGAAGTGGATGGCAGCGTCCACACCACAACGTTAAAGCTGTCATAATTGTTTTTGAACGCCGACATATGGTTATCTTTATCGCTATCGCGCCCAGCCTTTAGAGACGAATTAATTTCAGTTCGGTTCGGTGAGTCAGAAAATCTCGGCAGCACCGAACAGCCGAATTAATGACGCCTAACTAAATTAGAATTTAGTTTTAGGTGTTAGTGTTGGAGTTATGTCTGATTTATACTTAGTTGCCCGCTAGTGTTGTGCACGGCTTATGGTTAAAAATGCCAAACAAAAGTGTAAACATGGCATTCATAAAATTGCCGCCCTAATGTCCTCACAGGTATACTAATAGAAACCTGTGTGTGTGTGTGTGTGTGCGTGCATGCGTGTGTGTGTGTGTGTGTGTGTGTGTGTGTGTGTGTGTGTGTGTGTGTGTGTGTGTGTGTGTGTGTGTGTGTGTGTGTGTGTGTGTTTGTTGCTAAGGTAGTGGACCAGCTTGAACTCACTTTAACCGCTGAGAAAATATGTCTTGCCGTGCAATAACTGCACTGACTGCCTCTATTTGTGAGAAATCCAAAGGCTCCACATGTCTGCCATTGGAATAAATACAACCCCGCCCAAGGCTAACTACCCCACCCGCCCCACCTACTGGGAAATAGGTGTTTGTGTTCCGTACGGCTAAACAGAAAGTGTTACATGGTGTGAGTGAAAGTGTGCGTGTACATTTTGGCCTTGGCGTGTTTTTCCAGTTTTATTTATTCCACAATGAACTGAAGCAGAGTGTGTCACCCTCGCGGCTGTTACGACAGTAATATCCTCAGTGTTCATGTGTCTATTTTTAACTCTCAGAGTTCAATTAATGCTGGGGATTTTTACTTGTGCATGGATGATATAATAAGCTCTTTGAAATGGCTAGATGTTATATGTTAACCACTTTAACTCTACTTAGTAGAACCGGGGTCCCCCAGGGGCCCATATACGGTAGGTCCCCTCCTATTTTTCCTTAAACATCAAAATCTCTTTCTACAAGCTCATAAAGCTTGGCCTCTGGAGCTTGCAGATCAGCTTTTGTCACAGAATGTTCACCCCCAGAATAGGGGCAATAGGGTTTATGGGGTTAAGACATGATTCCTTCACAACTTCCAAACATGAAGGCTATATTGTTGGAACGTGAAGGCTGCTTTTTTTGTTCATAACATGCTTTTAAAGCGGCAAGCTGTAACTTTTAAGTCCTACCCAAGTAAGTACCATGCAGATTTCCAACCCAAGACAGAAATTCTATACCTAGCCCTCGGTCAAGAGGCGATCCCCCCGCTTAGCCTTGGGAGATGTTCCTCTTATGAGCTCCAGGCTGTACTACTTGTCAGGAGGTGTCCTTCTGTATATACCAGATACCAGGGTCTAAAGGTGTCAGTAGAAGAGTAGGGAGATCACTTCCCCTCTACAGCAGTCTCCTCCTAGCCTGATTTCAGACTCTGCGCTGGACCTTGAGTCTGAAGTTGTCCCTATTCTATTTGATTTAAAAGGGGAGGGGATTTAAAATTTGAAATTCCCAATCACAAGAGAGCTGGTGGGAGGGGTTGTGTTTGACTTGTGTACACAAAACATTCCCCCTCCCCCTGTATGACAGGAATCAAGTTGTTGTCTTTGATGTTTCATTGATTAGAGAGAAGCACTAACGAGCTATTTACACTTGTATGGCTACAGTTCAGAACCCCTTTGAAGTTCAAAGGGAGCAATTAAGAGCTCTGGTGAGCCACCCCTCCCTCCACTGTTTCTGTTGATTTTCAAAAGTTAGACCCACCCCTCCTCCGTCTTGCATTGATTTCATTGGTCGGTGCGGCAAGACACCGACAGAAAGAGGCGCGTCATATGCCACTTCCAGACCAAGAGAAGCAGTCCACTCAGAGAGTGGGCGGGTCTATTGGCTGGAGCCAGGCAAGTCTCCTCCAGCACATCGGCGCGTGCAGTCACCAGGCTGGGTGGCAGGCCACGTGGAGCTGGCGTGTGCCTGGGTGACGGCAGACTGGGCGAGTGCTGGGGTTCAACTTTGACCCAAAACTAGCCTGCACTCTGTCGAGGTGCCAACTTGCGCCTTGTGCCATGTATGGCCTACTTGTGCGCCAGCAGAGTGCGCACTGTTATCAGGTCTCACTTCTTGATTATGACGTCACCAAGAAATAATGTTTATTATTGATGACATTAGGGATCTTGGCCATATGGAGTGTGACGGCATGTGACGGCATGTGACGTGATGGACGGACGAACGGACGGACAGACAGACATGATCTGCTTGTTTTCATACTAAATGCGACCTACGGTCGCAATTAACATATGCTACCATACGGATATAGTACTGTAGTTATATTGTACTCAACCATACAGATGTACTAGTTATATTGTATGTACTTTACCATAGCCTAAGCCTACTGATTTAACAAGCCTTTTGTTCATTAAAGAAAATAAGAAAAATACTTTTTCTTCAGTCGTTAACAAGATGGGTGTTTAGTCCTTATCTATGCTGTCGGAGTATCCGTGTCAGCCAAGTGACCTGAGATACTCTCCAGAGTAGGAATGGGGGAAACTTCACAGAGACAGATAGCAGCAGGCCTGTCCATGCTATCGTTGCTATCTGCCTAATGGGACCAAGATGTTCTGCATTGTTGTTTTTAGCTATTCTTTTTTGTTTATCTAGGACTGATTCATGGGCTCCAAACAAGCCAAAGTGAAATCTCTCATTGTTAATTTATCCATTTGTACAAATGCAAACCAAATGGACCCAGCATGGTGGTTGCATCTGTTCTCAGAGTTAGATTGTGTGATATGTTTTTGTTCAAATAATTGTTACAAAGCTCTATACCCTGATATATCCTGGTTGGCCCACCATGACCATAGTTTACACAACACTGTCTCTCTGCATTTCTTCGTTGTCGGGTGAAAACCTTATATCCAAAACCGTTTGTTTTGTATTTATCATTTTTAAAATGATTTAAACTAGTGAAAACAGCCGATCTACAAGCACACAACTGTGTGCTTGTAGATTGGCTGTTTTCACTACCTTTGTGCAACGGCCTTGTATGAAGAAGCAGGGCTTTACTTCGTGAAAAAACGTACAAATTTGAAACTTGGAGATAAAAGGTTTCTGCCCGACAGTGACGATATCCTGGTTGACCAGTGACCATAGTTTACACAACACTGTCTCTCCGCATTTGATGTATGTGTTTACCAAGTCGCTGCTAAATGCCGAGGTGGTAAATAATTTATATGGAGAGTTTGTTTGGTAACAGCGCTCTCCTCCTCTTCTCCCCAGCTCTTCAGTAAACAGAGAAGTTAAAGTGATGAAACAAACAGAGTGAGCTGACAATGTTGGAATTGGAACAGTATAAACTAGGAGCTGATAAATGGGTTAGCCTATCTCTCCTGATTGGATTACAATTGTGGCACATGTATGTTCTGTTTACTGAAGATGGGTAGACCCCCTGTTACTCAACATATAGCAGTTATTGCTATCACAATGCAGAGCTTACTTTTTTTAAGTCAAAAAACCTTTCGTATGAACCAAAAACATCACTTACAGCAGCGGCTCTCAAAGTGGATTCTAGGGACTCTGTGGGTTCCCTTATGGGGGTCTAAATTGACCCATACAGGTCTGTAACTCTGACAGTGTACAAATGGAACCAAGGTCGAGGTGCCAACTTGCGCCTTGTGCGCTCGTGCCCATGTATGGCCTACATGTGCGCCAGCCGAGTGAGCCCTGTTATCAGGTCGCACTTCTTGATTATGACATCACCAAGACATTCGTGGCCATATGGAGTGTGACATGAGGTGTGACGGCATGTGACATGTGATGGACGGACGGACGGACGGATGGACGGACAGACAGACATGATCTGCATACATACTAAATGCAATTATGGTTGATTCAGTAGACTAATTTCTGGCTTTAAAAGACTGGCTATGATAGCATATTTTCCACACACTGTTTTCACCATTTGACATGAAAATTACAGTATCAATCATATTCTTTTTTATCTATCGTAATAACTACTTAATTTCCAGACGCCAGAATGATTTATAATGGTCAACAGCTTGTCTCATAGAGACGTTATGTACACTTAACGTGTTTGAGCTCTTCAGTGAGACATGAGAAACATGACACACAGCTTTTCATCGTGTGGTTTGCACCTCATGTTTTAAATCAGCCTTTTTGTCAGAAAGACGTCCATGTAATGAAGTCCATGTGTTTACCTTATGGCCTGCTCGCCCCCAAGAGGGCTTATATGTACTTAAAGCTCTCTCTCTCTCTCACACACACATACACACATTCAGATACACATCACATTCACACACGGACACACACGCACGCGCGTGTGTGCACACACACACACACACACACACACACACACACACACACACACACACACACACACACACACACACACACACACATACACACACGTGCACACACACGAGAGATAGTCTTTTTTTATTATTAGCAAACATGCACCGTTATACCTGTATGCTTCATACACTGTATGCACAGTATACAGTATATCATAATTATTTATGTCATAGCTGGGTTAGTTATTGTTGAATTATTGTTGAGTTGTGAAGGAGTGAGCTGTGAACATGTTCAGAATCAGAGTCAACTTCACATCACATCACAGGTTTGCTGGTGTAAAACATTTGTTTTCCTACAAGCTACATCTTTTTCGTTTATTTCGATAAAAAGAGAAAGGGAAGAAGAGGGACTAAAGAAACACGTTTCTTGGTCCATTGACAAGTTGTCCTTGGCCTGTCACAATTATTATAATCATCTAAAAGCAATTATTTGAGATAATCACAATTATTATCCATGGTCGTCATACTGTAGTTATTTCCATGTTGACAAATGTTGATACATTATCCAATGTAAAAAAGCAGCTTGTAGATCATGTCCCAATGTCCAATGCCAAAAACATCATAATCACAATTATTTTCATGACAATTAATCGTCAACTTAAATTTTGTAATTGTGACAGTCCTGGTATACAGTATACTGGAAAACCACACACAGCAACCAGTAGTGCTGCTCCAGGTGGCTGATGATGCCATTGGGCATCATGCCAGCAGTCATGCCCGACAGGAGAGCTCACGGGCGGGTACAGTAGGAACAAGTGCAGACTAGGGGATGCAACGATAATCATTATTATGGTTTACCGTGATAAAAAACACTCACAATAATCGGATCGTGGAGATTAAAATCTATGGTGAAATTATCCTGTGTCATGCACTGGGATCAATTACCGTATTTTCCGGACTATAAGGCGCACTTAAAAGCCTTTAATTTTCTCAAAAAACTACAGTGCGCCTTATAGTCCAGTGCGCCTTATATATGGATCATTCATTGACATTGACATTCCCTTTAGCACAGCTCCATCTGTTGGATGCATAACGCAACGGTAGCGTCTATTATGTGCGCCTTATAGTCAGGTGCGCCTTATATATGAAAACAGTTTGAAAATAGACCATTCATTGACAGTGCGCCTTATAGTCAGGTGCGCCTTATAGTCCAGAAAATACTGTAATCTTTTATTTGCTGCAGCAGCATATCCGGTACCATTAAAGACCTGGAAATAATGTATTTGATACAGTCTTTCTTTTTTTCACTACCAAATCTCTGCCAAAAAAAAAAAGTGCCGATCTACAAGCTCAGTTATCTACTATTTTTTGGCAAATGTTCTGCCCCGGGATAATGGATGATGGGGATATTTTGATTATCGCGATACTATCGTAAATCGCAATTTCTTTGGTCACAATAATCGTGACATGACATTTTCATATCGTTGTTGTCGGGTGGAAAACTTGTATCTCCAAGTTTCACATTTGTACGTTCTTTGGCAAAGTAAAGCCCTGCAAAAGTAGTGAAAACAGCAGATCTACAAGCACACGTAGATCAGCTGTTTTCACTAGTTTAAATCATTTTTAAAATGATAAATGCAAAACGAACGGTTTTGGACATACAAGGTTTTCATCGGACAACGATGATATCCCATCCCTAGCGCAGACAGTCATCAGTGTCTGTCCGTCTCTGGTGGGGCGAACACATCTGCCCTCTGCTCATCACTGTTCATCTGCATGACGTATACCAGGGGTTCCCAAACCTTTTTGTCTCAGGGCACCCCATAAATATTCTTTTAATCCGAGGCACCGCTACATTATAATTTTCACTCCCAGCACCTTATATTTATAGCATATTGCCGTTGTCGAGTGGAAACCTTGTATGTCCAAAACCGTTCGTATTGTATTTATAATCTATAAAATGTATACTAAACTAGTGAAAACAGCAGATCTACAAGCACACAACGCCTTGCATCGCGAGGCGTTGTGTGCTTGTAGATCGGCTGTTTTCACTAGTTTTGTGCGACAGTCTTGTATAATGAAGCAGGGCTTTGCTTTACCAAAAGACGTACACATTTGAAACTTGGAGATACAAGGTTTCTGCCCGACAGTGACGATATTTTTGTGATTATGTTGCGAGGAAAACGTTGAGATAATAGCCATTTTGGTTAGAACTGAGACTGAAAATAACTTCAAGTTTAAAATGATACTAAATATTTTTTCAAGTGTCCAAACAAATTCCAAATGTACAAACATTCAAATTATCTCGCGGCACCCCTGGACTGCCGTCGCGGCACCCCAGGGTGCCCCGTCACCCACTTTGAAAATCCCTGACGTATACTCAACTTTTTGTCGTCAAGGTCTTGCCGGTCCGTGTCACTCAGTGGGTCAGTGAAGAATGTCAACTGGAACAGGCAGTGGTTTTGGTCGGGTGTCCCAGCACAGTAGTTGGCTGTGAACATGGGAACAGGGCATTTATCAACCTCTAGCCTTCTACAGAGCCGCACCGTAAAATAATTAGCAGGCAAAATTGGAAACAGAACACTACACGATTAGAGCTCATGGACTATTTACTTGCGCCAGCAGAGCGCACAAATACTGCGTTCGGGTGCGTATGTAGGTATGTCGGTGTCTGTGTGCGTTTAAGCCCGTAGCCCAATAAGGGACCAGCATTGCTGGCGACGTCATTATTAACAGCCAATGAGGGACCTGAGCATTCCTGGTGATGCCAGTGGTGATGTCACTAGCATGTGCCATGTGGTGCACATGGCACGCTCATACATGGCCTACTTGTTTGTGCACAAGGCGCAAGTTGGCACCTCGACAAAGTGCAGTTCTAGTTTTGTTTCTCACCTGATTGGATAAAGCTGGCATCCTGACCTGAGCATTTATTTTCTGTTTGCTAAGTCGGAGAGACCCTGTACCGAGAAAACATTCATAAAGTATGAATGCTTGTCTACCTGCCACATATTGCTTCTCACCCATACAGCATTCATCAGCACTAATGTGTTTCAACAGCAGCATTCATGAGGCTCCAATGGCCCTTAGATGTTCTCTGTATATTACCGTATATGGGTGGTTCTCAACCTTTTCAGGCCATGACTGCCAAAATAATCATATTTTTAACTGGAAATACTCCAGTAAATAAAAATACAATAAATTAACCACTGAAGATCAAAGGTTCAGACACAACAAGGTGCGCTAGATTTGATCCCTTAAACAAAGACAGGGCCTCATGTGGTCAGTCTATGATGTCAGTCGCTAATATGAAGGACAGTATCTTTGAAGTGAAGTTAACAACCAGTAAAGTTAACCACTTGAACCCTAGTCTCCCGTCAAGTCAACCACTTGAACCCTAGTATCCCTATCCTGGGGGGATGGGGAGGGGGGGGGGGGGGGGAATTAGGCAAAATTAGCAGGCTCATTTTAGTGAATAGATTTGGAGTAGGGGAGCAAGATAAAAAAAGAGTGGACCATCATGTACAGACAGCAGATCCCAGTCAAGTGTTGGCAACAAAATATACTTAAGATAGGCCTACTTAGAAGTACCACAATCTGAATCTGAATCATCTTTATTCACACATCATAGGTTTAGCGGTGTAAAGAAGTGGCTGAAACTATTATTATTTTCTGTACGTGCGCCATCATTTCATAGTCTGTGAGATGAGAAGGGAGGATAGAGGCAGAGAAAGAGCTCTCAGTTGTCACAATTATGACATTTTACATAAAGATTCATTGTCACTCAAGTAATTGTAATAAACGATGTAATGCCCTTTTCTGTCTGTGAATGAGGCATTGGGCTTTTATGCATCGTTAAGGTTCACAGGGCACATAATATAACTCACATAATTTAATAACTTTATACTTAAAGAAAACATGTTTTGATGTTGTAGATCTGCTATTTCCACTATCCACTATTTTGGAAAATGTCTAAAAATTATGCAAAACCTATGCAAAAGAATTATTGAGATTGATTACAGTTAGGATATTACCGGTAATAACTATAAACGCAGTTCCTAGAGAAACTCTGTGTGCTCACTGAAAAGGGGCAGTACAAAAAGTACACATCCAAATTCTGTGGATGGCACTAATATAAATAGTAAGACAAAAGTTAAAAAATCACACTTGTGTGAACTGAGCGGTGGGGGCTGCGTGTGTGTGTGTGTGTGTGTGTGTGTGTGTGTGTGTGTGTGTGTGTGTGTGTGCGTGCGTGCGTGCGTGCGTGCGTGCGTGCGTGCGTGCGTGCGTGCGTGCGTGCGTGTGTGTGTGTGAATGTGAGTCTGAACAACAGCGCCCCTCCCTTAACATGTGTGGTCAGAAAAGGTACTGCAGGCTACATACAGACACGGACGGACGCATACATATATACATACATACATACATACATACCCACACACACGGCCACATATAGGAGCGTTGTGACCACCGCTCAAAAACAAAAGACTAGTTTTAGGTGCCAAAAACGGAGTTGGGATAACTAAGTGTGCTAAAGCGAGCCCACAAGTATGACAGGAATAGGTGGAGTGAGAGTAGAAGAGACAAGAGAAAGAAAAGCAGGATAGAAACAGGTTAAATAAACATTAACTAGTTATACATATGTGATAGCAGGTATGTACACGATGTTTAGAACATTACTACATACTGTAGCATAATATGCAGGTAGCTCATTGTTATTATTATGGCTTTGTATAAATAATCTAAAAGTGCAAAGTAACTGGTAACTAAAAGAAAAGTACCATTATCTGCCTATGAGATGTATAAAAAGTATATACCGTATTTTCCGGACTATAAGGCGCACTTATAAAAGCCTTTAATTTTCTCAAAAAACTACAGTGCGTCTTATAGTCCAGTGCGCCTTATATATGGATCATTCATTGACATTGACATTCCCTTTAGCACAGCTCCATCTGTTGGATGCATAACGCAATGGTAGCGTCTATTATGTGCGCCTTATAGTCCGGTGCGCCTTATATATGAAAACAGTTCGAAAATAGACCATTCATTGACAGTGCGCCTTATAGTCCGGTGCGCCTTATAGTCCGGAAAATACGGTATATCAGCAAACAAAAAATGTTATACTTAAAGTACAGTAAAGTACCTCAAAATGGTACATACAGTAAGTACTTGAGTAAAGGAGGTACCATTCGATGGTATCGGGTATAACCTATTCTGTCCAAAACTATTGCTTTTCAGTATTCAAATTAAAAAATGGCAAGTCTTGCTATATCTGTGTAACACTGTAGGGCAGTATAGGGCATTCATTTACAGATTCTCCTCCTTTCTCCGCCGCCGTGTCAAAGACGATAGATGATAGAGATCACTCATCTATGACATCAATACTGAGACATCGGATGTGTAGTTCCATATTTGGGCACAGGCAAGGTCTCGGCCCAATTCAAAAGCAATTGAATTCCATTATAAAATAAAAGTTTTAAAACGTTAAATATAAAAAAAAACGAGACGTAACAACATACTCACATACCTTTATCTTAACTCAGGTACCTACCGCACCGATAGATATCTGATACTATGTGTAAATATGTAGATCATGTTAGTTTTTTTATTGTTCTCACTTGCCTAACACCCTTTTTATTCTTCCCTTTCTCTTATGGAAATAACAAAAGTTATGGAGCTTGCTCAAAAATGAATTTCACCCACTGTAAACCTGTGATGTGACAATAAAGTTGTCAATTGTACCCCATGTCAGAGTACCCATTGTACATTGTCAGAGAACTTACTGTAATCATTACCATAGTACATGGAGGCCAATCTATGAGTCAGTCATATTGATGCCATCAGGGATGTACATATATGGGCATAAAAGGGACACAGACAGAGAGAGACATGTTTGGACGACTGATGGTCCGACCAACTTCCCACTCGGCATAACACGCCGTTGGGTCCTCTGTAACACACATGCCGAGTTCTCAAGGGACTTCCTCTCCCAGGTTTTTCGTTGGCGTGGTTATATGCCAAAACCTAACCTAACATTCCCTAAGCCTAACCTTAACCTCAGAAAAACTATGCCTAAACCTAACCTTAACCTCAGAAACACTATACCTAACCTTAAAACCTAAGCCTAAACCTAACCACAGTTCCCAAGATATGTGGGGGAACAAATCACATAGTTACGTCCTTGTCCCATTGAGAGTCTGACAAGGAGACGTAGCTGCGTTTGGAAACAAAACCTGAACCTGTGAATATACGTTACATGGCAAGGTGCGGTTCGCTTAGTCCTTGCAGTAGAAAAGACGAGCCTTTAGTGTCATCCTCCATGCGATAGGTGACGCGGTGGGGGGAGGCGACGTCTGCCAGGGCGAGCTGCCTCTCCAGACCCTCAAGCGATTGCAACAGTTCGTCCTGATCAATGTCAACTTGTAATGGCTCTTCCCATTCTATATGAGGTTTTAACGGCGGCTCGTCCCGAACCTCATGAGATTGCGATTGTTCGCTGTATCGCTCAGACTCCTCTGGCACGATAGCCAGGCTTTCTTCCAGTTCCAGTTCCTTAAACCTCTTCTTTTGCTCCTTCTCCTTCACCCTGTAATAAGTATCGATGGCATACTGGTACTTGCCCGTGGTTATGTCGAAGAGGGCGGCGAACCTCTCTCCCAGGTAGAGGACGACCGAGTACAGGAACACGGGTCCCTTCAGGAAGTAGAACCAGATGTAAGCGCACAGGTGCTTTGGAGAGGGGGGTTCCATCTCGGATTCGTCGTCGTCCTCCTCGTCCGTGCTGAACTCCTCCATCGTCTCCCCGCTGGAGAAATGGATGATCCTGCGAGGAACTCTCTCCCAGTCCTTCTTCTGCCGCTGCTTCCTCGTGCCCAACGCCCCGAGGTCCACGCACACAAAGTCATCGTTAGACAGGTCCGAGGTCTGCTCCTGGTCCGTATCGTCTTGCTCCTTGTTGGAACTATAGACGTTGTTGAGATACAACGATATGTCCGCTATGTCCGCCATGTCCGCTGCCGATGCGTGTTTGTGGCGCCATCCATCTCCGTGTCTTATATGCGGCACGTGTGGTGTCGAACGCTTACGTCACTAGGATAGTGGTTCTTTACCTGTGGGTCGGGACACCCAGGGGGGTCCCCAAATTATTTTTGGGGGGTCCCCAGATGATTGATTTATGTGCAGCATTGTTTTCTCTCTCAACAGTAAACAAACCGCCGGGGGACGCTGTGGGTGCGTTTCTCCCTCCGCATCATCAGCGCCCACATCCTAGGTGGGGGCGATAGGGCCTTTCTGTGTGGAGTTTGCATGTTCTCCCCGTGTCTCCTAGGGTTGGTACCCTCACAAAAACATGCAGTAATCCTGGTCTCAATAATGCCTCCCCCTGGCCAGCCGGGGCGCTTGATGGAGGGGAAAGGAACTGGTTGGAATAACGTGTTCCTTCCACGCGCTATATCCATCCCAGGGAAATCCCCCCTGTCAGGTGAAAAGAAACAACTTGGACTACCCATGCATTGAAGGAAGCATGAGGTCAGTCCGTTGTCTCCCCAGGCGCGGCAGAGGGAGAGCAGAGCCCAGGATTACATAGGCAATTGGCACTGGGTGAAAATGGATAAAAAAAAAGAAAAGAAAACCGACATAAAGTTTAAGTTTATAGAGGGTATCTGCACATTTCTAAAGTGACAATGGACTCTAAAATGACAATTAAACATTGGCTAAATTGTCAAATATTAGAGGCAGAAATTGTGAAAATAGCAGATCCACAGCAAATTGAGTGCAAATCACAGAACATCCAGAGCAAAATATAATTAGTTCTCCTCACTTTAGTACCAGTAAGACTCCCTAATCGGGAGATAAGCGACCGTAGGTGGCTTATCTCCACAAATAGGGCAAAAATTTGTTTTTCCAAAATCTTCCTGATCCATGTTGATGACATGAGTGTAGACATGCTGTGTAGTGATATTCGTGATTTTAGGGCAAAAACTGTAGGAGCAGTGTCCAAAAATGTGTTTTAAAAATCGGCCTGAAGGTGGCGCTAGAATAGGGCCATGTGAGAAATGAGGGGTGGGGTCTCCGCGTTGCCTTGGCGGACGAATAGGTACCGGCCCCGGCTCTCCCGGACGCTCCTAGCCCGAGTTACGGCATTTTATGTGCGCTGCAGTGGCAGGGGGTCCTCCACTGGGGGCGCCACCACTTTTGCATCCGTTCTGGAGCACCAGGAGTCGGTGGTCCCCGGGAATTCCCCGTGAGCAGCCCCGTTGGGGTGGTCATTTGGTCATTTTTGCACATTTGGTCATTTTTTACATCTGGGGGGGGCTCCGGGGGTCCTTAGAGGTTGTAGTTTGGCAGGCAAGGAGTGTGTGTGTAAAATCTGGCATGGATCGGGTCAACGGGTGCGGAGATATAAGCAGGGAAAAAGTGTGACGTGTGACGTGTGAGCACATTTGGTCATTTTTTACATCTGGGGGTCCCCCAGGGACCTGGGGGTCCCTGGGGCTCCGGGGGTCCTTGGAGGTTGTAGTTTGGCAGTCAAGGAGTGTGTGTGCAAAATTTGGCATGGATGGGGGCAACGGTTGTGGAGATATGAGCAGGGCAAAAGTGTGACGGACTCACTCACTCACTCACTCACTCACTCACTCACAGACAGCCGGTGGAGGTTTTGGTAGTAAATGCGACCTACGGTCGCAATAACGAAAGATCATACCGAAAGATCATGACCACGGCGATCAGTAGCAAGCAGCGTTAACGTGTCACCGGTTTGGCCCTGTTTGGCCTGCTTCAGACCTCTCGGGAAGAAGGGCCAAAATTGCCACCCTTTTCGGGCCCTTTCGGCCTCACTGACTGAGCCCACTTTGGCTCGGGTCCTTGTTCTGTATATATGAAAACAACGGCACAAACAGCCGGTGCAGTGCGGCATTGTGCTGCCGTGTGGAAAAACGCAGCATAAGAAAATTAATTGTGAACGCTATTTCTCATCAAACTGAGGGTCCTTGAAATCACAGAATCACAGTTTTTCCCCTAAGCTTGGCCTCTTACACTTACAGCACCACCACGTCATAAAGAAAACAACACGGTTGCTTTACTCATGAACTCAACAAAAGGACCAAAACAACGACTGGTCCAATCACGTCAGACCTCCAGTGTGTGACAGGTCGCTACGGTTCGTGGCCAGACATGTTGCTCCCTGGGTAATGTGAGCAGCAATGGTGGAAAAGGTACTCAGATTATTTACTTAAGTAAAAGTATCAATACTGCAACGTAGAAATACTCAATACAAGTAGAAGTCCGCAATTCAAAATGTACAGTACTAGAGTAAAGGTACAAGTGTTGGTATCAAAATGTACTTAAAGTACAACAGTAGAAAGTACTCGTTTGTGATTGTGTTGTGACCGCCAGGTCGCAGTTACTATCAAAACCTCCTGCGGCTGTCTGTCCGTCCCTCCGTCTGTCACACTTTTGGTCCTACTCTTATCTCCGGCACCGTTGCCCCTATCCATGCCAAACTTTGCACACACACTCCTTGGCTGGTAAACCACAACCTCCGTCCCTGATTTCTCACATTCCCCTCTTCTAACGCCACCATGAGGTTTCTTTTTGCATACATGCAACCTGGCGGTCGCTTATCTCCTGATTAGGGAGTCTTACTGGTCTTACTGGTACAGTAATTAAGTAAATGTACTTAGTTACTTTACACCACTGGTGAGCAACATGCTGTGTGCGGAGTAGGAGTTGTACTGGCTCCAAGAAAATCCAAAAGCCAAGAGCCGTACACGGAGGAGGGACTTCAGGGTGTGTCTTCTATAAGTATTTGCAACATTCTGAGCAATAACTGCGTCAAAAGAATGTCAGAATCAATACCAGAATCAATCTACAGGTCTGCTGCTGGCCTGGGAAATCTGCAATCTGATGATGTTTCGTCAGACACTATGTGCACTGTTAAAATACTCAGGGTTAAAGGTGCTGTAAGGGATTTGTGTTTAGTTAAAAATATGTGTTAAATAGTTCTATATTCCCATAGCAATAATCGCTATGGAGTGTTTGTTCAGTAACAGGGGTCTCCCCTTCTCTCCAGAACTTTAGTAAACCAAGGGAAGAGAAACTCATAAAGGATACCTGTAGGATAAACAAGTGAAATTGGGACGTGATATGAACCAAAGAATAATAATAAATAGCAGACAAAATTGGAACTGGAACACTAGGAACGGGAGAGGAATAACTGAACAAAATAGCAATGATTACTATCAGAATAATCAGAAAAAAATAAGCATCACTTCCACTAACTGTCATTTATCTCTGTCTGAGAGTGTTACCAAATGGACCCTTAAAGCAGTAGTAGTTCAACCCCGAAATTACATTAATTCTTTCTATTGATTACTCACCCCATGGAGACTTGAGTTCAATAATATTTTTAGTTTTTGTCACATTCCTAAGCCAATAATTTGATTACAATAAATGTACCCTCATTGATTCCGGATGGGGACCCAAATGCTTTTGGGTATCCGTCCGGAATCAATGGTCCTACAAAGAGTCTCCTCAAATGATTGGCTTATGGAATATGACAAAAAACAAGAAAATATTATTGAACTCCAGTCTCCATGGGGTGAGTAATCGATAGGGAAAAAAAATCGTTTTGGGGGTGAACTACTCCTTTAAGGCCAAGTTCATAAATTAACATTAACATTTAACCATCTAAAATGGACCTTGATTTAGTGTTTGGGAAAAAAGAAATGAACGCTTGTAAAGTTTTAAGTCACAGTTTTCTGTTTGTAGACAGAGAAGTCAGATACTCTGCTCTGAAACTATTGCGTACTTTGGGTCCATTAAAGGTTTAAAACGTGTTTATCGTGTTAGTTAGAGGTCAGGGGTACTGTAAACATGCTGTAGCTCTACTGGAGCGCATTACATCATGGAAGTGCTATTCTGCTAGCGCGTTGATTTGTATTGGCTAAAAACAGTCTGTCCAAGTTAGGAGTGGAAACAAAGGGATTTTGATTGTTTTCCTTGTAATCATTATATTTCAGTGTAATAGCCTCTCTTGCACTCTCTCACTCTCTCTCTTTCTCTCTCTCTCTCTCTCTCTCTCTCTCTCTCTCTCTCTCTCTCTCTCTCTCTCTCTCTGTCTTTCTGTTAGTGTGTGCGTGCGTAAGCGTGCTTGCGTGTGTGTTTGTGTCGGGGAGGTATGGGGTTTGAAAGGGGACGACAAACTGTATTTCTAAACGGTTTTATGATACCTGCTTTCTGTGGCTGTTTTGAACAGGAAATTTAGCGACTGTCCGTCCGTCTGACCATCTGCATAATGACATCACTGATACTTCACAGTTTCGCTGCCATGGTAACCGTCTGTCTGACATCACGTCATACTCTGACGTCATACTCTGACGTCATACATTGACGTCATAGTACTGACATCACAGACTGGCCTGGACACGGATCACCATGTATGGGCATAAAGATCTGCCCAACGGGCACTCCAACATGGAACACCATATATGGGCATAAAAATCTGCCCAACAGGCACCCCTCCGGGCACAGGATAAAAATGACCTACAGTATCTGATAAAAGGGACATCTACAGGCAGCTTCTGTAAAGTCCACACTATTCAGAGCTCTTTGCACACCTTTGTATACCTTTGTATACTGCTTATTTGTAGCGGCACTAGAGAAATAGAATAAAAGTCTGCAGATGCCTGATGAAGGCCATCTGCGGCTAATGTAATGTAATGTAATGCTTTTTGTGTTTTAAAGTAAACTAAACACTTGCAATGCTTTTGCCTGGACTTTTATTCTCTCGAACTGTCACTTTGTGTCCAGCAAGGAATGTACTGCCTGGATGTGCATAACTAACTGTTTTGAAGGCGCTACAGAAAGAGCAGTTATGCAGATTAGAAACTCAACGTGGCTTATATTGATAGCATGAGGCTGCTGCTTAAAGTGTCACGAATTGACGCAGCTGTGCAAGCCAAATGTTTGTCACTCGGTGTACCCACCTGCTCTTCTGTGTTGTGGAACATCATGTACAAATCTTCACTGTCAGGCAGAAACCTTGTCTCTCCAAGTTTCAAATGTGTACGTGCTTTCATAAAGCAAAGCCCTACTTCATCATACAAAAGTGTCACACAAAAGTAGTGAAAAGAGCAGATCTACAAGCACACAATGCCTCGCGATGCAAGGCGTTGAGTGCTTGCAGATCTGCTATTTTCACTATTTTAAATTGTTTTTAAAATAATAACAAAAAATTTAAGGTTTTGGACATACAAGGTTTCCACCCGACAACAACGAAATGTATTTGTGGGCTGTCTGATTCTCACCAACAGCGACGCATTTTAATTCTGACTAACCCTGTATTGAGTTTAGACACGGTATGTCTCTAAACCGTGGAACCATTGGCGTGTAAGCCTGTGTATGAATTTACGATTTTATCTGGGCCGTGTCCGCCCTTGTTTGCATTTGTATTTGCGTGTTATTTTTTGCTAGTGTGGACCATGTGTCCTTAATTACGTTTGATCGATCGACACATATACACACAGACAAACACACCTTCTCCTGTGCACACCATTTCTCTCTCATTCATTTACCGGTATGTAAATGTATGTGTTTATGAGCTTATGCATTTCTGCTTGGCTGTGAGAGAGCAGTTAACGGTTCTAACTTCAAATCCCTTCTTTGTTGTTGTTGTTGTTGGTTTGTAGCAGTCTGGGGACAGGGAGGACCCTGACAGTGTGTTCAGCAGGCCAGAGACACTGACTCATCACAGAGGCGCCGTCCAGACATTTGCGACAGCTATCGTGTCCGTATCGTTTGAGAATGAGGGGGGAGGGGGAGTCCGAATTCATTGTCAATGGAGGTCACGTGGTTTTTTGTCTCTTGCAAATCTCTTGGCCAAAAGACAGCCTTCGGTTGAGCAAGAGACACGGCAACGACATGAAACCACGTGACTTAGATAGAAAATGAATTGGACCCACCCCTCCTCCCCTCTTCTCAAACGATACGGAGAAGATGTCTCACGCATACAGTATGTGATTGCGGCCTTAGTCCCTACAGATCAAACCAAAGAAAATGACTTTTTTCCCCCCCAACACATGATGAGTAACACTGCAATGTCAACACATAACAGGTGATAAACAAATGCAGGCACGCAGTCTGCCTCTTCTTACCCTCCACACAGCTGTACTCTGTGGAATTCTCTGTCTGACTCCAGTTGCACAACATTCCTTCCCACAATCACTCCCTTAAAGGAGTATTGATAAATTACTCTTGAATTATTGATTATTCATTCAGAAACATAATATGCTGTGCAGTGCACTACACCGCCTTGCAAAGCCAAAGTGCAGTGAGTACATTTTCTGGATACGATTGACTCATCTGTCTCAAAGGTGAAAAGGACAGTTGGCAATTTGTAAGAAACGATTGTGCTGTTTGGGTGAGAAAATCAGCCTGGCTGTTTAAGAGACAGGGGCTGCATGCCTGCCTTGTGCAGGTTATTTGGGTTTTGGGGTTTTTAGTTGTTAGACGTCAGGCATGTCATGCCCAATGCTGAGGTCAGATGTTGACCCAACTCGTCACTCTAGGTAGGGCTGTCACGATTATGACATAACATGACTATTAATTGTCACTCAAATAATTGCGATTTAATTATGTTTTTGACAATTACATTTCTGTTTTGGCTTTGAAGTTGCACATGGGAAATATGACACATAACCTAAATATACAAAGAAATGACTGACATATTTGACAACTTTAAACTACAAGTTCACAACGTGTCGCATTGCGACATATTGTGAGCTTGTAGATCTGCTATTTCCACTATTTTTGAACTCTAGGATGACCTGGGAGTGCGAACATGTTGTTTTACGTGGCGTAGCAGATCTACAAGCGTTGTAAGCTTTTCGATCGACTATTTTCGGTGCATGACGCCGGCACATAACTGAGTATAAGTCAGGCTTTGACCTTTGCATCATTTTTCCAAGAGCAGGGGTAGGTCGAGGTCAAAGTCTGCTCCAGAGACGTTTAGCAATGCAGCAGCATAGGTTACCATGGTGACGCTCCGACGTTACCATGGTGAGATTCTTATGTTGCCATGGTGACGTTCTGATGAGTGCAAAACCAGGGATGTGAAGCCAAAAGTCCACAATGCACTGCAGCAACCTGCTCATCGGGAGCAGGTAGTAGAGGTGGGACGTTCGCGAACGAATCGAGTCTTTGGAACGGCTCTTTGAACGATGGGATCCGGTTCGCAGTATAGGGAGACGTTCCTTTCTAATGAATAGTGGTGGAGAAAGTACTCAAATTCTTTACTTAAAGGCCCGCTGACACGCACCAAAATTATAATGATACAGTAGGTCACGTGGTCTCTCTGAAAACGGTCTGAAATAGTCTGAAACTCATGTCACAGTGTAATCTGCCCCTTGCCTCCCAACAACAGCTGACCAACAGTATACTCTAAGTACAGTCAATTAATTTGATAGACTTATAATTGCGCATTCTCATAAACATATTAACTAATATTTTAAGATTACTTTTTAAAGTGACAGTACCCCTTTAGATGACAGTCCTACTTTAAGTAAAAGTAACAAAACTGTAATGTGGAAATACTCTGCTACAAGTAGAAGTTCGGAATTAAAATGTACTTGAGTAAAGGCACAAAAGTATTGGTATCAAAATGTGCATAAAGTATCAATAGTTGAAAGTACTCTATGCAGAATGTCCCATTTCACAGGTTTTCCAATGAATGAAATGTAGAAAAAGAATTTGAAAATAGCTGATCGTCTATTTTCAAATGGCAGAAATGTATATATGGCGGAAATGTATATAGTGTAAGGGTTTAGGGATAGGGTTAGTTATAATGGGGCCAGTCAAACAAACAGGATGTCGGAATAATGGGCCGCTGAGCCACTAATGTGTGTGTGTGTGTGTGTGTGTGTGTGTGTGTGTGTGTGTGTGTGTGTGTGTGTGTGTGTGTGTGTGTGTGTGTGTGTGTGTGTGCGCGCGCGCGTGCATGTGTGCGCGTGCGTGAGAGTGTGCGCGTGCATGTGTGCCTGCATGTTTGTGCGTGCTGGTGAGATGCCCTGTGAGTTGAAGGGCATCTCTGTGACGATATGTACTTTGGTCTGCTGTTTTTACGCTTCTCAAGCAAAACTTTGGCCACTGAGCTGAGCCTATACTTCTCGACGTTAGTTACACCGACGGAACGACTGTCACATTCAAACACAAATGTCGTCACCGAAAATAGCCGATCTACGGGCTCAAACTTTGCGACGCGTTGCGAGCTTGTTAGAGCGCCGGGCACCGGTCCTTCATGTGGTTGATAATGGATGCATCTGTGTTGGTCTCAAGGTGCAGCTGACGGCATCAGACAGAGCTTGAGGTCAGTCAGTCAGTCAGTCAGTCAGTCAGTCAGTCTGTCAGTCAGTCTGTCAGTAAGGTTTGTGGATGACACGGCCGGTGTTTATAGACAATGACAAAGGAAGTGAGAGCCTGTGTGACATCACGGCGTCTGGATAACAACAACCTCCATCTTAACATCAGGAAAACAAAGGAGATGATTGTAGAATACAGCTCAGGCTGGAAGGAGCTTGCCCCTCCACCCCCCCTCCCACACACACACCCGCGCGCACACGCACGCACGCGCACACACACACACACACACACACACACACACACACACACACACACACACACACACACACACACACACACACACACACACACACACACACCATTCACATCAATGGTACTGCAGTGGAGAGAGTGACTGAGTTGCTCAGGGAAAACGTGAAGAGGAACAGATGTTATGGAGCGGCTGTGGCTCAGGACTCAGGAGGTAGAGCAGGTTGTCCACAATGATCTGTGGGTCGGCGGTTCGAATCCCGGCTCCTCCTGTCCACATGTAGGAGTGTCCTTGGGCAAGACACTGAACCCCACAATGCTTCCAATGAGAAGGTCGGTGTTAGCTTGCCACCATTGGTGTGGGAACGTGGGAAGTGAGGATGCTGGTGTCGACTGTTTGCCGCTTCACCTCCCAATGTATAAATGAATGCGCTTTGAGTTCACAACTTGCTTAGAAAAGTGCTATGAAATTGCAATCCATTGAACCATAGTCAATGTGCTGCCCTTTCTTTAGGCCTTGTGCCATAGATCGTCTAAACAGGGTCCTCAGTGTCCAATATTTCTTTTTTTCTTGCATTCTTGTCTTTTCTCTTTCTTTCGACAGGACAATGCGAATTAATAATGAACATTCCATACATGGAAGTAATGAATTAGCTGATCATGATCTCATGTAAACATGCATTTCGTCATCAGTCAAGTGATAGCATGTCTCACTAATGGTGGGAGTTCTATAGAAGTTTGCTATTGCAGTCATGCCAGAAAATATTTTCAGATGGGGTCCGTGGCCAAATACATGTCAATTCGGGGGTCCTTGACTTGAAAATGTTTGAGAACCAGTGTACTAAAGGTGTACATATAGTCGCCGGTTCGATTCCCGATCCGGATGACCTTTGCCGCGTTTCACTCCCCATCTCTCCCACATTTCCTGTCAGTCTACTGTCCTATCCAATAAAGGCATAAAAGCCCAAAAACAAATCTTGAAAAAAAAAAATTGCATCGTTGGTTGCACATCCGGTCTCATGTATGCCTCTAGAACAAATATGCAACCCGCCATGCAATTTCTTTGTTCTCATTCGTCGTTGAACTGTCAATCTGGCAAATGAATGATTGTCATTCGCTTTGGGAGATGTGGGCGTCTAAAAGTGACCAACCACTGGTCTCAGATGCAGAGATGGGTCTCAAGCGCGAAGGCGGGGGTATAGTATAATCAGCTGATAACAGTAAACAGACAGTTTTCTTGCGTGATGACTGATCGTCTTGCTCAATATGAATAAAATAACAGTACTTTACATCCGTCGGTTCTTTTTCGCTCCGAGTGGTGGTGGACAACACTACTCATAGTGCTGCTGTTGTGTTGAGCTTGAGTGCAAAGTTACGTGAGAGTGAGAGAACTTTCTCCCAGATAGGTAAGATCATGATTTATATTAAGCCCATTATATTAAGCTTAAAACTGTTTTTAACCGAAACAAAAACAAATAATTTATAGGGGAAAAAAACAGTGTGAAATGAAGATCTCCAGGTTGGGATGCCTTCTTTTCTGGTTGGACAATATAATGGATTTGAGGATTGGTCAAGCTTCACAACATCATATTGACATCACAATACCTTTCTAGTTGGTCTTGTCTCCCATTCAGGTCCTTGTTGGGTCGTTGTTTAGCGTCAGTCACATACTGTATGTTTGTTTGTGATGTCTGTCCTGTTGACCTGCAATAAAACACCATTATTTGCTGTTCTGCATTTGGGTTCTCTCTCACCACGACAGCCAGCATGTGGTGCACATGGCTAAAAGATATATATGTATAGTGAGTGCATGGGGCTACAAGATGCTTGGTCATGTGCCTGACCAAGTATAGCTGAACCAAGCATCTGTGTGATTGGGAGTTGAGAGTAAAGAGTGTGCCATCAGCAAATGCCGCCATTGACTTGTAATCCAATGGCTCACCAACTTCAACAGTCAATAACACGGACAGATTGATTGTGACCGCAGGTCGCAGTTTACTATCAGAACCGTCACATCTTGACCGTATCTGTCTGTCTGTCTGTCTGTCTGTCTGTCTGTCTGCCTGTCTGTCTGTATGGGTAACGCTTGTCCTTTTTGTTGATTGACTCTCACGCTCTGACATCACTGTGATGTCATGGGAACCAAATCCCTTTTATTGCCATATATGGAGATCCCTGTGATGCCAGGGGAACTAAATACCTTTTATGCCCATATATGGAGATATGGATATCCCTGTGATGCCAGGGGAACCAAATCCCTTTTATGCCCATATATGGAGATATGGAGATCCCTGTGATGCCAGGGGAACCAAATCCCCTTTATGCCCATATATGGAGATCCATGATGTCATATTTCATGTCAATATTAAGCCCATTTGTACTGTTACTTTTACTTCACTACAATTATTTGAACACTTTAGTTACTGTTACATAACATTAACCACATTCAGCCCTATATATTCATTTTGACCATTTGACAATAGACGATCAACAAACTCAATGTGTCACGGTGCTACGCATTGTGAGCTTGTAGATCAAGAGATTTATATTGTATGCATTTTATGCATTTGAAAAGTTATGGAATGGAACACTCTGCATAACGAGTGCTTTCTACTTTTGTTGCTTTAAAGGGGAAGACCACCCATTTTCAACTTGAACTATGTCATTGCGACCGTCAGGGAGCAGTTTACTATGAAAACCTCCACCGGCCGTCCGTCCGTCCGTCACACGTCACACCTTTGTTTGTGTACGGTGTGATGTCATATATCTTCAGTATGACATCACACCACATGTGTACTCAAACCTTTGTGTACGTTGCTGTGGCAACAGTCTGTTGTTGCTGGTTTGTTAGTGTACCTTAGCAACCACCCTAGCAACCATGGTTTTACCCTAGCAACCAACTGTTTACCCTAGCAACCAACTGTTTACCATAGCAACCATGTTTTTTTTACCCTAGCAACCAACTGGGCATAAAAGGGATTCTGTTAGGGATCTCCATATATGGGCATAAAAGGAATTCTGTTAGGGATCTCCATATATGGGCATAAAAGGGATTCTGTTAGGGATCTCCATATATGGGCATAAAAGGGATTCTGTTAGGGATCTCCATATATGGGCATAAAAGGGATTCTGTTAGCTGTTAGTGATCTCCATATATGGGCATAAAAGGGATGCTGTTAGGGATCTCCATATATGGGCATAAAAGGGATTCTGTTAGGGATCTCCATATATGGGCATGAAAGGGATTATGTTGGGGATCTCCATATATGGGCATAAAAGGGATTGTATCCCAGATGATGCCCTGTTAGGAGATCCACACTAACAGAATCCATATATGGTCCTACCGACAGCTGCTATAAGCCAACCCTGGCGATAAGGTCTGAGTCGAAGAAATGCTTCTTTCCTGGCAAGAATTGCCCCTTTATACTGTAGGGCTCGTTTGTGTATTGTATGACATCACGCCACATCATCGGCTGAGGACTGTGTGATGTCATCATATCTCCATATATGGAGACATAAGTTGCTCATGCCCAAATATGGGCTGGTGAGGTCAGACTTAGTGTGATGCGTAGGTTATCTCCATATATGGAGATTCAACTTCAATGAGTAACCATGGCAACTGTCAACTGCCCGTATGTCTTGATAATTGGTAAAACAAACTTTTGGCCTATTTGTGGAGATAAGCGACCAACGGTCGCTTATCTCCCGATTAGGGAGTCTTACTGGTTAATATACCTTAGAGGAGTTAAAGGGGGCTATGGAAAGCGCACCCCCTGTCCGGGTGGTCTTCCCTTTTAAGTACATTTTGATACCAATACTTTTGTACTTTTACTCAAGTAAATTTTGAATTACTGACTTTAGCGCACCCCCTGGCCATGATGCTAGCACTTTATGTGACAGTGACACACTCACAGTCCAACACTCGATGCTGAGTGCCAAGCAGGGAGGCATTGGCTTCCATCTTCATAGTCTTTGGTATGACCCGGCCGGGGAATTGAAACCCAACCTCCCAATCTCAGGATTGAATTGTTGTCCCCTTTAGTGTTTTTGTTGGGTTTACAGTATACGCCGCAGTACATTTGCACATGCTGTAGTATACTGTAGAATTTGTCCTCTGAATTTGTCCTCTTTGAGACCAGGACCACATCTGTCTCAAGTTAGACTTGAACCACTTTAACCATTATTTTATGCTTTAACAATTGAAAAAATATAGCAGATATACAAGCTCACAGCACGGCACCGAGTGCCGCACTGCAAGCTTGTAGATCATGACAATTTAGATCTTTTTTATCATGACAATGTGTGCAAGTCTTTGAATATTTTCACCCGATTCTATAAATGTCTTCTAAATCCTTCATCTAAATCAGTGCTTCTTAAACTTTTTCATGTCAAGGACACTCAAAATTACAGGTATTTGACCGCGGACCCCCCCCCCCCCCCCCCCCCCCTCCCATCTCATCTTCCCCAGAAGCAGAGATTTGAGTCACAAATGTTTGCTATAAAAATATATATATATTGAAAGATTTCAAAAAGAAATCTAGATTTTTCAAAGAATAGCAGATCTACAAGCTCGCGGCTTGTATGTCTTCTCGTATATCTGCTATTTTTTGAATAGCTAAAGCATAACATGCTCAAATGTTAAAGCAATAATGGGTAATAATGCGTTCCAGCTCTTAATGGGTATTAGGAGCAGTGGCTGCTGGCACCCGGGGGAGCTCTCTCTACCTGCTCAGCCCACGACCGCCCGCCCAGATGCCGTGGAGCCAGGCAGACATTCATCACCCCACCCCGGGGTGCCTGGAGCTAATGGGCAATGATCCATCATGGAGGAAGCTCCCACCACAGAGCTTGGCTGTGCTCCACACACTGTCCCACTTAATACAGTATCTGGCTTAAAGTCCTGTTTGCAATTTGGTGTTAGGGGAGTTTCTCACCTGAACTGAGTCAGTGGGTCCCTAGACATGAAAAATCACAGAGGTGCTCGTCCGCCATAGTGCCAGGAATGGCGCAATGGCCAAATCAAATATGGCTGCCATCGGCTATGATGAAAATCCAACTTTTCTGTTTCTGCGTGTATATGCACATGTAATACCTCTATTTGGACTAATTGTGGTGTGGGGAATTCATTTCTGATATTGTTTTGACCATTTTGGGCGATTTGGACCTCAAAAGGTCATGGTCAAGGTCATTTTGCTATTCCGAAGACCGTGGGCCATAACTTGGCCATTGTTAGGAGTAAAAACAGGTGCAGTAGGTCTAAATCAACTAATGCTGACATGTATAATTCATTTCTGACATTGTTTTGACCATTAAGGATCATCTTGTCTTTGAAATATCAATGTCAATGCCATTTTCTAAAAACGATTTTGTTCATTACTTGCACTTTTATAGTATTTTTTGTAAGTTTGTTACTATTTTATAGTAAGTTTGTTTTGTTTATAACAAAAGACATACTAGTGGGAAATACAACAAGTAAACATCCACATTTAACTTTAAAGGGGGGTTTTAAATGGGTGTTTAAATGAGCAAATAAGACTATTTACGAATAAAAGTGACAAATAAAATCACACAACAAAAGCACACACAAAATTAAATAACAATTTCCAAAGTGCACCATATTGGGATTGTGTGCATCCAAGTTAGTATGATGTGTTTTTACAGGATGTATTCAGCAAGGCAGCCATATCCTCGAGAGTCGAAGTGTTCCTTGCATCCGTCCATGTTCCATTGGTTCTAGTCTTTCCTCAGGTTCCTTGGCTGTTGCAAGCAGGTGGCAAGACATGCACTAGAAAGGTGCCTTGTTGGTCTCAGGCAGCAGTTGTAATTCTCTGCTACCAATGCTGTCTTGTTCTGTCAAGGTCTTTGCCTCTCCAAAGTTTGTTAGATATTGTATTCGGTCAGAAGCCATAGCTGCATGCTTAGTCCCCACCTGGCCCATGCAGTCATGTCCAGTTTCCAAGGCATATGTCCCCTGATCACTGTCTTGGCTAGTGGTGCTCCAAGATGAGAGACTGCTTGATGCTGTAGAAGCATGTGCCGCTGCACACCTAGTGCCATACTGCTACCAGATCTACTTAATCCCCAGTGCTTGGAAGTATCACTATGACAACTCTCTGGGGTCCACTCATAATCCTGGCGACCCATTATTCCCTCCATTAGGTTAGGGTTATGGGTAGGTTTAGTTATAATAGGGCCAGTTGACTCCACATGTACCAGCAGCTTGGTGACAGCCTCCTCAATCTAGTTCAATCTTTGGGATCTCTTCACCTCCAGCCCCTTTTGCAGGGAGCCACTCATCATCATCAGAGATAACAGAGTCGATAGACGCACCCATCCCTCATCAACTTTACACATTCTGGGTGTCTGAGGTGAACAAACAGCTCTCCAGCTGTGTGTTCGGAATATGGTGGCCATTCAAGCTTGTGGCGATGTAGGAAGAACGGCTGCCTTGGAATCTGAAGGTTCCAGGGTCGATTTATGTCTCCTCCTGCTTATTTGTCGAAGTGTGCTTAAGCAAGACACTGAACCCCTAACTGCTCCCGATGAGCACCTTGCATGGTTTCTTGGTGTGAATGTATGTGTGAATGTGTGTGTTAATGGGTGAATGTGAAATACATTGTACAGCGCTTTGGAGAAGAGCGCTATATACTGTAAATGCAGTCCATTTACCATTATCAGCTCTGTTGTCTCTGTTGATGATGTCGCTAGTGGAGAAGAGATCCCAGACATCTTGAATAGGATTAAGGAGGCTGACACCTGGTGCATGTACAGCCTCCATTATAACTAAGCCTATCCCTAACCTTCACTAACCTAATGGTCAGAATAATGGGATGTCGGAACTATGAGCGGACCCCAGAGAGTTGTTGTCTCCTTCACATTACTGCTATACTACACCCCATATTTCCAAGCACTGGGGATGAAGGAGATCTGGCAGCAGTATGGCACTGGTGAGACTCACTTGCACTGCATCAAGCAGTCTCATCTTGGAGCACCACTAGCCAAGACAGTGATCAAGGCACATATGCCTTGGAGACAGGAGATGACTGCATGGGCCAGGTGAGGATTAAACATGTAGTTATGGCTTCTGACCGAGTACAATGTCTAACAAACTTTGGAGAGGCAAAGACCTTGACAGAACAAGACACAGTATTGGTAGCAGAGAAGTACAACTGCTGAGACCAACAAGGCACCTTTCTAGCGCATTTCTTGCCACCTGCTTGAACAGCCAAGGAACCTGAGGAAAGACTAGAACCAATGGAACATGGAACAGGGCATGACATAAAGGCTTGTCCTGTTGTCCGGGACAAGTGCCCATACTATGGAGTGGAGGGAGCAAGGGGGGTCATTAGCCGTCCTTTTGTTATTATTTCAATGTATGAAATTTTTATCCGGACAAGTGACTTTTGTCTCCGGACAAGTGAATGGGAAATATACTTGTCCAAAGGACAACTGCCTCAAAAAGTCAATGTCAAGCTCTGATGGATGGAAGGAGCACTTTGACTTTAGTACACTCCTGCCATGTCTGAAGCAAGACACTCGACACTGATGGAGTTCTGTGCATCATATTTTGCCATGGAACAATGCCAAATCAATCCTGTAAAAACACCTCATACTAACTTGCATGCACACAATCCCAATATGGTGCACTTTGAGGGAAATTGTTATTTAATTGTGTGTGTGATTTTGTTGTGTAATTTTATTTGTCACTTTTATTCGTAAATAGTCTTATTTGCTCATTTAAACACCCATTTTAAACCCCAATTTAAAGTTAAATGTGGATGCTTACTTGTTGTATTTCTCACTAGTATGTCTTTTGTTATAAACAAAACAAACTTACTATAAAATAGTAACAAACTTACACAAAATACTATAAAAGTGCAAGTAATGAACAAAATCGTTTTTGAAAAATGGCACTGACATTGATATTTCAAAGACAAGATGATCCTTAATGGTCAAAACAATGTCAGAAATGAATTATACATGTCAGCATTAGTTGATTTAGACCTACTGCACCTGTTTTTACTCCTAACAATGGCCAAGTTATGGCCCACGGTCTTCGGAATAGCAAAATGACCTTGACCATGACCTTTTGAGGTCCAAATCGCCCAAAATGGTCAAAACAATATCAGAAATGAATTCCCCACACCACAATTAGTCCAAATAGAGGTATTACATGTGCATATACACCCAGAAACAGAAAAGTTGGATTTTCATCATAGCCGATGGCAGCCATATTTGATTTGGCCATTGCGCCATTCCTGGCACTATGGCGGACGAGCACCTCTGTGATTCTTAATGTCTAGGGACCCACTGACTCAGTTCAGGTGAGAAACTCCCCTAACACCAAATTGCAAACAGGACTTTAAGGCAGATACTGGATTAACTGGGGGGGAAACTGCAGCTCTGGTGCTGCCTGCAGCCTGGTCCCCAGTTCCTTGTGCTAACTGTAGGTCAAGTAGCTCCTCTTGACCGCATGAACCCTATAGCGTCCTTATTCGACCTGGTGTCCCTATTCAACCCCGGTGTCCTTATTCAACCCCGGGGGCATCACAATGGGGGGAAAGTGGGACAGAGTGGCACCGAGTGCCGCGCTGCGAGCTTGATCTGCAATTTTTTTTAAGTCGTGAAAATGTGTGCAAATCTTTGAATATATGTATTTTTTAAGCAAACATTTGTAACTAAAACTTTGATTCTGGGGGTCCCTAGAACAACATATTTTGAGATGGGGGTCCGTGGCCAAATACACATCATTTTGGGGGTCCTCCACATGAAGAAGTTTGAGCACCACTGACATAAAAACATAGGTTTTTCAAAAAACCTTAGAAGGATTTTAAATATTCAAAGATTTTTCAAAAATAGCAGATCTACAAGCTCGCAGCGCGGCACTCGGTGCCCGCTGTGAGCTTGTAGATCTGCTATTTTTCAATAGTTAAAGTACCCAGGGCCCAGAATTTGGTGCGACACCCCTGTTCAACCCTATAGCATCCCTATTTATTTTCACCGTCATAAAGTAGGTGTGCTGTAAGTAGCCTTGGGAACGGCATGTGGGGAAATCTCCTGTTTCTGTAGCGTGTAGCGTGCAGCGTGCAGCGTGCAGCGTGCAGCGACTTGATGTACAAGCACA